>NW_013666992.1:47821-51680 GCF_000517525.1 Limulus polyphemus | reverse complement strand
TATGCTTGGGTCCCCTTTTAGCACAACCTGTACTGCATGTCCTGCACCATTCTTTCACATCTAGCCTCATACCTATCCAGTAAAATCTCTGTCGTAAATGACTCAATGTCTTCTTAACTCCGAGATGTCCTCCTGGGATTGACGCAGCACAACTTCCCGTAACTTTCTCGGTAAAACCGTTTGCCAGGTCGTCACGTTCCCATCTCTGGAGAAGAATACCACCTTCAAGCTTCAACTGGTCCCCTTGTGCCCAATAGTTCTTTGTCACAGGGCTTAAGCTAGACACCTTCTCCCAAGCAGGGCGCAAAACACTTGCTTGTAGAAAATCAATTATTGGCTACATATCTTGATCTTTCTCCTGCTCTGCTTTAATATCTATATCTGGTTCCATTTCACCATCATCAACTCCTTCAGTCACTTTCAGTTCAGCTTCATGACACCTGGTTACTTCAACCTCTCTTTTGCAGCAATGTCTGCAGTCATTTTTGCAGGGTCTTCGGCTCAGTCTATCAGCATTTCCATGATATTTTCCTTTTCTGTATTCAATATTATAATTATACTGGTTTATCTTTCCAATCCAACGTGCCAGTTGTCCCTCTGTGTTCTTTAATGATCTTAACCAATGTAATGCAGCATGGTCTGTCCTGATGGTAAACCTAGCCCCATAGAGATAAGGATGGAAATATGTCAGACTCTTTATTATAGCAAGGAGTTCCCTCCGTGTTACACAGTAGATCCTCTCTGGTTTACTCAAAACCCTACTGAAGTAGGCCACCACATGTTCATTTTCACCCACTTTCTGAGACAACACTCCACCAATTCCGACATTACTAGCATCAAAATCCAGTATGTATGGCAGTGAGGGATTTGGAAGTTTTAAAAGTGGAGCTAAGGCCAATTTTTCTTTCAATGTCCAATAGTCCAATCCTAATATGCATTGGTCTTCAATGTCAGCCAAGTATACTTTCTGTCTGTCCTTCATGCCCATGAGATCAATAGTTACCCACATTGGTCCCCACAACCTTGCATAATGTCCTGTCACACCATAAAGCTTCTGTATGGCTTCTGGTACTCCTTCGTGATCTAACACCTTGATGCTCACAATGGTTTGCAGAGATGCAGAATCTATGACAAACTTGCACCTTTGGCCATCCAGCTTTCCTGTCACGTAGACACTATGTGTGCTTGCCATTTTACACTTAGCTGTTGGGACTTTCACAATGGAGGTTGGTGGGCGTCCCTCAACACCAATCACTACTGGTTCTCGAAGCTGACTTATTGGTAGTATTCTTCTTACACTGGCTCTTCAAATGTCCTTGCTCTCCACAGTTCCAACAACCTTTCTGGGTAGCAGCCTTTCCTGCCGTGGCATCTTCCCTGTGTTTAAATTTCCAGCATTGAGCTTTTTTGTGCTCAGGTTTGTTACAGTGCCAGCAAAGTCCCTCAAACTTCTCTGAAAGCTGACCTTTTCTGGCCTTGAATCCTGATGACTGTACCAACCTTGGTACCTCTATGCTGGACTTAACATAGGATTCGAATTCAAGAGCTCTGGCCAATACATCCTGCATAATAGAGGGGTGTGCTTGCTTTACTTGTATCTTCAGTTGTGGACTGTCCAAGGCATCTACAAACTGATCCCTAAGCAACAACTTGAGGAGATCGGGTGGCGCAGTTGGGTAGGCTTTGTGTGCACTACTTTTAAAATCCTTTTCCAGCTCTCGTAGTCCTAAACCTAGCCCTGTAGACTTTGGACTGATTTCTGGTTCCATACCTGAGTTCTAGAGCCACTACCAGTGCTCTATAGTTGTGCCTGTCGTCTGCTGACAACTGTCCAAGTATTTCCAGTAGTTGTCCCTTCAGGCTCGTTGCCAGATATAGTGCTTTCTGCTTCTCTGTCCATCCATTCATTTCTGCCAGGAGCTCAAATTGAGCTCTATATGCTTCCCACGGTGCCTTCCCATCGAATTCCTGTGGTTTCCCTCGTACTAGATCACCCCTATTGCTGACACTCATGTCTGGAATGTGACTTCTGACAAGACTGACGATGTCTGCATTAGGGTTTAGCTGCGGGGACTAGAAGGGGCTTCTCATTGTCTGAGGCTGATTAGGTCCATGGCTAATATATCCTACTTGCATAAAAGACAGTAAATCATCCTTTAATGTATTTAATGCACTGTTCGAATGGACAGTTTCTTCCCAGCATGCTTTCAAGACATTGAAAGAAAAATTGGCCTCATTTCCACTTTTAAAGCTTCCAAATCACTCACTGCCATACATACTGGATTGTGATGCTAGTAATGTCGGAATTGGAGGAGTGTTGTCTCAGAAAGTTGGCGAAAACGAACATATGGTGGCCTACTTCAGTAGGGTCCTAAGTCGACCAGAGAGGAACTACTGTGTAACACAGAGGGAACTTCTTGCTATAGTAAAGAGTCTGACATATTTCCATCCTTACCTCTATGGGGCTAGGTTTACCATCAGGACAGACCATGCTGCATTACACTGGTTAAGATCAATAAACAACCCAGAGAGACAATTGGCACGTTGGATTGGAAAGATAGACCAGTATAATTATAATATTGTATACAGAGAAGGAAAATATCATGAAAATGCTGATGGACTGAGCCAAAGACCCTGCAAAAATGACTGCAGACATTGCTGCAAAAGAGAGGTTGAAGTAACCAGGTGTCATCAAGCTAAAGTCAAAGTGACTGAAGGAGTTGATGATGGTGAAATGGAACCAGCTATAGATATTAAATCAGAGCAAAAGAAAGACCAAGATTTGAAGCCAATAATTGATTTTCTAAAAGCAAGTGTTTTGCACCCTGCTTGGGAGAAGGTGTCTAGCTTAAGCCCTGTGACAAAGAACTATTGGGTACAATGGGATCAGTTGAAGCTTGAAGGTGGTATTCTTCTCCGGAGATGGGAAAGTGGCGACCTAGCAAACGGTTATACCGAGAAAGTTACGGGAAGTTGTGCTGCATCAATCCCATGATAGTTTAACAGGAGGACATCTCGGAGTTAAGAAGACATTGAGTCACCTACGACAGAGATTTTACTGGATAGGTATGAGGCAAGATGTGGAAGAATGGTGCAGGACATGCAGTACATGTTGTGCTAAAAGGGGACCCAAGCATAAAGGACGTGCTCCAATAAAGTTATATCAAGTTGGTGCACCAATGGAAAGAATAGCCGTTGACATTGTTGGTCCTTTCCTCAAACTCGTGCTGAAAACAGGTACATTTGTGTGGTGATGGATTATTTCATATGCAATACCAAATCAGGAAGTTACAACTGTAGCTTCGGCCATTAGTGATTTTTTCTTCAGATTCGGTATGCCATACGAACTGCATTCAGATCAAGGCCGTAACTTTGAATCAACTGTGTTCCATGAATGCTACAAGTTGTTTGGTATACGAAAGACCAGAACAACGCCACTTCACCCACAGTCTGATGGAATGGTAGAAAAGTGCAACTGGACACTGGGAAAGGAATTGGCAAAGTTTTGTAATAGCCGCCAAGATGACTGGGATGTCTTACTCCCTCCACTGTTGATGGCCTATAGAACAGCAGAGCATGAAGCCACTGAATACACTCCAGCAAAGTTGATGTTTGGTCGAGAACTTCGGTTGCCAGTGGATCTGTTAACAGTACGCCCACCTTATGAAGAGTTGCCTGAAAATGTGTTAGAGTTTGTAAAAGTTAAATCGGAAAGGATGGATGATATTCACCATCAAGTGCATTCAATCTTGAAAACGTCTGCTGAATCCATGAAGCTGTGTTATGATAAGAGATCTAATCAAGTCAGCTTTGTACCAGGAGACAAGGTGTGGTTGTATAATCACAAGAAGACCAAAGG
>NW_013666992.1:41221-47277 GCF_000517525.1 Limulus polyphemus | reverse complement strand
CAACGGTTCGACAAGGCATTGTCATCATCAAATTTGGGTCCTCGTCATCGAACTTAAAATCTCAGACGTGACTTTCCGAATAAAATGGACATTTCAGTTGGGACGAAGTGAATAATGGAACAAAAGATACCACTGAAGATGTGTCACCTGGAAAGCCCACTGTCGAAGAAGAAACTCTACTCGATTTTGACAAGGGAAACAGTGAAGCCCTGATGAAATTACTATTACTGATGTGACTATTACCGATAATAGGACATTTCCTGATGGAGCAGATGGACCCCGCGTGAAGCAGAAGCCAATGAGATGGAGACCAGTATGGAAGAAGATACGTCCCGTAAAATTAAGATACTTTGTTGAGTTTTAATTTTGTGTTTGTAAATTCTGTACATTTAATTAAGATATTGTTAATTATCTATTGGTTTAATGTAAGTGGCTATTGTTCGGGATGAACAATACTAAGGAAGGGGCAGTATTACGACAGCGGAAGTCACGTGACGCTAGTAACACGTAATGAATTTTAGAAAGATCGGGGAACATCACGGATAATCTAGTATTTGCTAGATGCCCTCTATTCTTGTATATAAGTGCGCCAGACAATTGATCGAAATTGTATAGCAGACAGAGAGATTGAAGATATAGACGGACAATTGAGTCAAGCGCGGTAGGAAGTGCGTGAATCGTTGTAAATTATAGCGTGTGTTAAGATGACTGTGGAAATTAAGTGTATTGCAAAGTTGAATTGAGAAAGAATAAACTTGTTTTATTTGAGAAAGGACTTGTATCGCTGAAGTTCTTCGGAAAGAATTTTTACGAGTAATTAACAAACGACCAGAGACGTAACAATCCACGGGAAGAACAGATGTTATAATCAAAGAATGACAAAAGAACAAAGACAGGTAGAAGGAAATCAACTTAGTGACTTTCTTGACCTCATGTTCTGTGAAAACAGCACATATCAAAACAACAAATTAGTTCCGAAAAGTACTATTTAGTAAATGCATAGTATTCTTATGTACCAAACGTCATAGCTTGATCAGAGCTGCTTAGTTCAGACAAAGTTTCAATAATTTTTATAGCAGGAAGACTTACCAATTTCAAAAGAAATTTATAATTCATAATGCGAAACATAATAAAACTTTGGAAGAGTAAATATGTCCAAATAAAACAAGTTTAATTTCACTAGGAAATCATACCAAATACTTCTTCGACAAAAACGATAAGCGTTAATAAGAAGAGTGAGTAAGCTAAATATTGCCAATAAAAATTATGTTTATTTCGGACTTGCTCTATTTCTATTTAATTGAATATATTTTCCTTTCCTGACTTATTGAAATTGTAGTGTTTGTTTAATATTGATAAATGTTTAATTATAAGATATATTTTTCAAGGAAAGAAAACAACAACATGAACTTGAAAAATTAAAAAAAACAACACTTAGAAACAAAATATGTTGATAAATCAGTGAGTCTTTATTTTTTCATCATTACAGTTCTTTTATTTCGTAAGAAAATGAGCACGTAATAACGTAAACATATTTTATTTTAAATTAATTACTTGGATTTACTCCGTTAGACTTTAAAAGCCGAATCTCTATTTTACAATTGTAAAAATAGCTGCTACAGTATGTCCTTTTCATCAATTAGTAGGTACGAAGAGGCCTGAATAGTACCTGACCCACCCAGGTCGCACACGACCGAATACCGACCACGACAAGATGCATATAAATAATGCTTCCTCTGTGGCTCAGAGGTAAGCTTGAGGGTTTATAACGCTAGAGTTTGGGGCTCGATATCCGCTCTGAGAAGAGCACAGCACAGAGAAGCCATTGTGCACCCTTGGGCTTAAATATAAAGGAAATACATAAACTGGGAAAGTTGGAAACAGAAGAAAAAGCTGTTTAAGGAAAATTCATAAGTATAAACTTTAACATAGAGATATAGGTTACACAGTGAAATGCGATAATACAAATATATATTAGAAATCAAAGAGCATAGCGGTTCCATTAAGTTTTACAAAAGTAAGTAACTGATTAACTCAAGATATCAAAAATATTTAGGTAACTTGACTGCTGTTTATTATTATTAGCATGAGATCTAATTGATCTCCTATACATGAATTATTTGTTGCATGGTACTGATCGGTATCAATGTTTTCACAGCTAAAAACACAAACGGGTGAAATGTTTGTT
Organism: Limulus polyphemus; assembly: GCF_000517525.1. Taxonomy (NCBI): domain Eukaryota; kingdom Metazoa; phylum Arthropoda; class Merostomata; order Xiphosura; family Limulidae; genus Limulus; species Limulus polyphemus. Next base: position 45,089 of record NW_013666992.1, on the reverse strand, counting down.
TGTTTGTTTTTAATTATGCACAAAGCTACACAAGGGCTATCTGTGCTCTGCCCACCACGGGTATCGAAACCCGGTTTCTAGCGTTGTAAGTCCGCAGACATACCACTGTGCCACTGGGGGCCGGGTGGAATGACTATTCTTAGATACTTCCATTAAAAGACAGTTTTGCTTAATATATATGCATGATAGAGGGAGGTTACAAACAAAAAATATGACCATGCATCTGAAACTCAATTTGATAATGATTTACCCCGTTTTCAAACATAAAAAAATAGAAGCAGATGCAATAATAACAATGAAAAAGAAAATGCTCTTGTAGAATTCTAATTCAAATGAAATTAAATTTTTTTTCACTATCACTGGTCCGCTCTTCTGTGAAGTTTTCCAAATTGCAGCGTCTTGCTTCCTCTTTCTCTCAATTGACAAAACAGACAAGGAATTGAGACGATCATGACTTATTGTTGATCGCAAATATGATTTTATTAATTATAATATTACGACAACGGAAGTCACGTGACGCTGGTAACACGTAATGGGTATCTCGAACGTTCCTGAAGGCTCGAGTGTTTGCTAGACGCCCTCTATTTTTTATATATAAGACCGGCGAGAAGTGACGGCATAAGAATAATTGCTGACAGGCAGAGATAGAAACGAATATCGAGTCAAGTCGTAAGTTAAGTGTGTAAATCGTTGTGAATTATAGCGTGTGTTTAAGTTAAAGTGACTGTGGAAATTCTGTGTTTTGCAAAGTTGTGTTGAGAAAGAATAAATTAGTTTTATTTAAGAAAGTACTTGTATCGCTGAAGTTCTTCGGAAATAATTTTTACGAGTAATTAACAAACGACCAGAGACTTAACAATAAAGATTTTAAACGATTATAAAGAGGTCATCACTTGGTTGGTCAAATTGACCGAGCCTGCGTTGAGAGAGTTAATTAATGACAAGTTAAATGAACTAAACAGGGCCCTATTTGTTTTGGATTTGGGGCCTCCTTCAATCGAGGACCCGGGTGCCTCGCACTCACTGCACTACCCTATAGGCCGGCCCTACAATAAATTCACATAAATGGTCAGTAGAGTCGTTAAGTTGAAAGTTAAATGAAAACCAAAGCTTTAAAACTACAAAAATTACACACATATAAAAAAACAACAAAACAAGACAACAATAAAATAACTTCAAGTAATACATCACTTTGTCACAGACACATTTTACAAGAAGTATATATTTTTCTTTGGGTTCAAGAAGGAGGGATAATGGTATTTCTTCGCTATTCTATAGCATTTAGGTTCTGCAGCGTTACACCCCGACATTTAAAATAAACACGGTAGTTTTCCATCTCCATTACAGGACAGAATACTAAAACACGTCAAAGTTGGATAACCTGACTATCTTCTGATACAATTGAACTTTGAAACACATCTTAATTATACTAGAGATGGTACACTTCACTATCGTAGCAGAGGGCAAGTGTTGAACGATTAAGTAAATATAGCAATTAGTAAAAGCAGTGATAAACTTCTAAGTACAACAAAAGATTATTACGCAACCACGAAACTGTTTCTAGAAAATCTATCCAATGCATAAATTTCCTACGAAGGAAAGTCAAAATTCAAGCACATGGAAAATATATTTTGTAGCATTCTGATTTAGTGCAATTTCATAATTTGTAATTAATGATATGTATTGAGAGTGTTACATTGTTTATATGGTTAAAGTAGTTAGCTATACTAGATGTACTTCCGCAAGTTCCCCGAAAGTGTTCTGTTTCAAAAGTAAATAAAGCCAAAATTAAGAGTAACAAATATTTTTCTATTGGTTTTGAAGTTCACATGTCATGCCGTGTAGTAGCCTACAGAGAGCATAATTCTTTTCGTGATTCATGGCATGCGCACGTTTCACTACCGTTACGCTAGTACAAATTGCAACATTAATCGTCTGTTATGCGCCTTAATAGAACGAAAGGATAATAAAATGTATTATTTATCCTGGGAATCACACAAAATATTTTTCGTTACCTGATGTTGCGCCATATTATCTTAGCTTTGTAAATCTGGAAGTTTCCAAAAATATAATGTTAAATGTGAAAGTTGCATTTTTTTTATTAAAATCACATGCTAGTTAACCATTTCACTTCGTGTAACAGAACACATTGTGACATGAACTTTAATGAGCCAGTTCTTCTCCAAATAGCGTACTTGATGCTGCAGTTATATACGACACGTCTTATAATTTAAATAATGATTACAGTGCCTGATAGAAATATGGATGCCCATTTACTCCAATATATTAAGTTTTTCTTCGAACGATTGGTACCTCTCATAAATTGCATATATGATCAACTGTATAAATGAAAGTTCTCAACATTGCCGACGAGCAACTTTTTATCATCCTTGGTCAGGATAAGTGATTATTTCGTACAAGTGATAGTATTTACTGATAAACATGGTGGTCATGAAGACTTGAATCCTGTACTTGAAGAAAACAACAACAACAACATTGCCGACGAGCAACTTTTTATCATCCTTGGTCAGGATAAGTGATTATTTCGTACAAGTGATAGTATTTACTGATAAACATGGTGGTCATGAAGACTTGAATCCTGTACTTGAAGAAAACAACAACATTGCACCTCATTTTTTTAAATTTACCAATACTTTTGTTTATTAATTCAAAATAATATATTATTCCTTTTCTAATTTATATTCCAGTCTCACATTAAATAAAAAAAAAACTCTATGGGTGTATGCAGTGTTCTAATTTACGTTACTGCATTTGTAGTTTCTCAATTTCTGGCGATATGTAAATAACAATCAATAGAATAATAAATACCTAAAACAGACAGTTCTTGTGCAAAAAAAAAAATAATTAGCATTAATCACACGATACATCAACGTTTTTTACTTCACAATAATATATTTTCAAAGTTTAAAAAATATAATTTAAACTTCTAAAAACTCTAGTATATTTTGATGTCTCGTGTGATTAATTTTATATATAACTGAATAATAAACCCTAGTTTCCACTTTGTCGTGAAGCTGTTATATCTAGAGCACACCACTCCCTCCCTGTGATTTTTCCATATTTCACTTAATGTACGAAGACAATAGTTTTACAGCGCCTGTTTCAATATTCTGATAGCACAGAAATCTATAAGGTACTGTATCTGGTGGCTCTACCAGTATGTTTTCGTATGTAATAGCATGAATACCCGTTTCATTCTTCAGCTGCTTGAAGTATTACTGAAAACCTTATCTTGGTGAACCCATACCCTGTTAGCCTCGTTTTCAGTCGGAGATCATTCTTAATTATGTTGGGTACTGTTACCTGGGGCATGTGAACATCTTTTCCTACTAACCTTTGTCTTCGTGGACTCTCATCACCTCACTTTGCATACTATGGTTGGGGTACGACTTGTTACAGGTTTAGTGGCTCAAGTCGATCCATATTCCTTTGTTGTCCAATGCCATTTAACACAAAGGAAATCCTCCATAACACATTTAAATAAACCGAGTGTATAAATATTTTGCACCGGAAAGGGTTGTTACATACCATTTCAAAAACCGATCAATTTTTGGTGGCATCACACTACCTACGCAAAGCTAAATAATATCAAAATGTAGTTCCGATACACGGCCTTCCACGGTGACTTTATATCGACTGTGTAGTTCCGATAGACGGCCTTCCACAGTGACTTTATATCGACTGTATAGTTCCGATAGACGGCGTTCCACAGTGACTTTATATCGACTGTGTAGTTCCGATAGACGGCGTTCCACAGTGACTTTATATCGACTGTGTAGTTCCGATAGACGGCGTTCCACAGTGACTTTATATCGACTGTGTAGTTCCGATAGACGGCGTTCCACAG
>NW_013666992.1:30254-40221 GCF_000517525.1 Limulus polyphemus | reverse complement strand
TCGACTGTGTAGTTCCGATAGACGGCGTTCCACAGTGACTTTATATCGACTGTGTAGTTCCAATAGACGGCCTTCCACGGTGACTTTATATCGACTGTGTAGTTCCGATAGACGGCCTTCCACCATGACTTTATATCGACTGTGTAGTTCCGATACACGGCCTTCCACAATGACTTTATATCGACTGTGGTTGTTTCGTGAATTACCTTCCAATTTAAAACTGATTTTTCAGATAGATGTTGTTCTTAATTTTTTTATAATAATTTATATTTCGTTTTCGGCAAAATTTCCACTAATTTTATGTATAAGACTGGTATATAGCGATTATATTTCAACTACTCGTGACTAGATGTATATCTACGTTCATGTTATTGCTTTCAGTAAATCACACTCCAACCGACATGATTTATGTAATGATGTGTGCGCGTGTGGGGGTCTTTGATAAACAAGGAATTTCTCGTACCTTGAAATCGTACTGTTCTTAAAAGAAAACAAGCATACAAACATGCTCAACTCCAGAAGTACGTTTTCTTTAGAAACAAAATTTTGTTATTCATTTCCAAGGAAATTATGTCCAAGTTCTTAAGATACTAATAAAATTTCTAGTCTTGCAATGCCAACAGGAAAACCTCAACCTAAAACCGACACTAATTGTGCAAATCGCGAGTTTGCATCTATAAACCAGATATACGATCAAATTTATTGTTACAACTTTAAAATAAAATTATACAATGAGTATCTAAATACTTTTGATATTTATCACATGTAAATTTTATACATTGATCAGTGTTTTGTCCACTGAAACCGGCTAAGTCAATATTTTTCTGTTTGGTGCTTATCTGAACTAAAGCTCTCTTCAATTTAACTTCACCAGCGGGACTTCGAAATATCTTATTTACAGAATAAATAAAACATACTTGAAATCACATGCATAAGATACGACATAATTTCATTTGAAAAGTATAATGACAATTAAACATTTCCTATAAAAAGTTTGTATAATACTGCGTTGAGAAATGGATCACGATACTCGCATTAATTTAATCCAGTTAAATTTTTTCCTTTATGGAAGTTGCCTGAAAACTGGAATCTACTAAGAACTCAACTAATTAAATTTCATATGTTTATTTCGAGCTTATAGTTGAATATAAAACAGTGGTTAGGACCCTGAATAAATCGAAAGTAATAGATGTGTGTGTATATAACTGAATGTAAGTTATCCACGTGCACTAGCTCTCAATTATCTCAGTAATTATGATAGTACAAATTCCGATCAGGTGATTCTGCTAGTTTCATACTGTACTTAAAAGTTTCTTTAATCCAATTCTTGATTTATACATTTCAATTATAAGGTGCAGGGCATTAAACATACAAGAAAAGTTTAAGAATCAAACTGAACGAATAACGTGACAGAGCCATAGGCAAAACAACATATTCTCATTTATCACACACACACAAAATATGTTTACTAACTACTTCTTTCGTCATAAAAAAAAAAAGAAAAGTTAAGTTTCCATACCTGTCATTTTCAATAGTTATCTCCATTTTGATATCTAACCTGTTTTATTCTCGTTTTCTTCCTACACAGTTTCTTTATATGACTGATACAGAATCGTCTGAATTCGGTTTAATTAGAATTACTAAATTTGTACAAGTTGTAGTGTAATTTATTTAATGTTGCTGGATACGATATTGTTAAATAACTATTAAACTTGGCTTACACTTTATAATTTAGTTTTTTAATTTTACTCCGTTTCAAGTTTGTATTAAATGTGTTTAACAATAGTTAAACTTTCTTACAAAGTTCTGCTAACTTTCACTTATCATATCTATTAAAGTTGTTTCATATTTACAAAAACCTTGAAAAACAAACCCTACAAGAAACGCTTTAATGGTCAATAACGAATTAACACAAACCTTTACAAGAGTAAACAACTACATTCACACATACAGCACAGTTGGAATGGTACATGTACAATGTCACCTCTTTAGCTTTACCTAAAGTTACTCTCCAATATTGGTACATTTTTGCTACCAAATCAAATTATACATATTTACGATATAAACAAATGCTATTACAGGCACCAAGAGGGATTATGCATTGTTATCACACAAGGTATCAAAATCAAATGTATAGAATAATAATCATTACTACAAAATCAATGTATAACTTGGATATTTGACAAATTAAAAATGCTAGCTTTACATGTTTCAAGAAAGGATATAGCTAATAAGACCCCTATATTTGTTTTAATGATTGAGCCATAGAATGTACTGATTTCAGTATCATATATAATAGATCAGATAACTAGTCAGACTTTAGTGTAATAGAGCATTAGTGACTAAATCAAAACACTTTTTCATGTGATGTTTTGTTTGAAGTACAATTAGAAGGCTGTACATTATAAACCTTTAATCAGCTGGTTACAAACTCTTGATAAATACAAACTAACTTGTTCACCAAGTCAAAAATATACAACTCAGTTCAGTTTTAGGCAACAGATGGCAGTTGTTTTTATAAAATCAATAGATATCAGATATTGCAATCTCCTAGCAAATTTGGTTTTCTGGAATCTGAAGCAACTATACTGATACTTATCATCAGTTGTTTTGTGTTAGGAACAGGAGGGAAGTTTTGTAAAATGTTACATTTGTTACCAATTTGAACTGATTAAAAAACACACTGAGCTACCAAGAATTCTGGCTATCCTTCTTGAGAAACTTCCCTGTCTTCAATAGCTATATCATTTGAAGAGTATCATTCAACTTGAACCCAAAATTCAGCACAACTAAATACTTTGTTCCCTCAAATTAATATATATATATATATAAAGTATCTGATTCTGCATTACTGAGTAATCTTCAGTCACCTTAATGTATATATATTTTTACTATATAGGTTCATGGTCATGTGGAAACTAATGAAAAATGTTAACATGGATAGTTTAAAGCACAGAACAAGTAGCATATGATAATTCTCAAAGAAGGGGTTTTTCTCTTTAATGAGTTTTTTTGGAAGAGATATCTTTCAAGTTACTTTCAGTTTCATGTTTGTCAGAGAGGTTATGTGGACAAACTAATAAATTGCCCAGGTTCCCAGATGTTTACTAATTATATTTAATATGTAAACTAGGGATGGAAAAAAATATATTTTTAGATACAGAAAAAAAAAGGAAAGAAAAAAAGAAGTTATATTTATTTTTGTTTTTAACAGCAGCCAGAGCCTTGTGGCTTCACAGGGGTACTGGGGTTAATTTTATCTCCAGGTCGTATTGCTTCTCCACCAGATGTGGGTGGCCCCATCCGGTTTTTGATTTCTGCTGCCATTGTCATGAAGGCCTGCTCCACATTTGTGGCATTCTTTGCACTGGTTTCCAGAAAAGGAATGCCTAGCTGGTCTGCAAACTCCTGAGCAAGATGATGGAATATGTTGTAAACATATGTTAAAACAAAAAAAAATAAATACAAGCAGGTACTCAAGTAAAGCACACTATTAGAAAAATATTCTATATTAGCTTTGGACCAATACCTATAAATAAGTATTTTCTCTGCTTGATTCATTTATCATAACAGTATTGAGAAGATTTATAAAAATGTGCATTACATTAAACAATTTGTTACATCTTTACTAAAAACACCACATTTACTGGACACATGATGCATTAGTTTGTAGTGTCAAGTATCAGAGATTAAAATTGGAATATACTTTAAAAATTCTATGTACTGAAAAAATATACATATCATTGTGAGATTGAGAAAAATAAGTCTGATTTATTTTTGTCTTGTAGGTTTCTATGAAATTAAGATACTTTTACAAACCTTTGCTGTAGTGTAATCCACAACCTTTTTCGTCGTGAGATCACATTTATTCCCCACCAGAAGTTTGTTTACGTTTTCGCAGGCATACCGATCAATCTCTTGAAGCCACTGTTTAACATTATTAAAAGATTCCTAAAAGAAAGAGGAAATGGCTTGTTGAACAGTCATGCATATATAATTGTATAAACAGATGTTTGCATATAACATAATATGCATGCAACACATATCATTTGAAATGTACCCGTAATACAGGTAAAAAAAAACAGTATTTCAGTTTCTATAAGAACAAATGTGTTAGTCATACTTTTCTACCGAGATAAACATATCCATAATTTATTATATGAAGAACCACCACACAAACATTTTGTATTAGAAGTCTTTCTAGTCCCATAAAATATCACAACCATAAATGGCTTCTACTTATTCATGAGCTAGAATCAAATATGACCAGAGAAAATACTTATATTTTGATCTAAATAAAGGCACTTTATTTTTTTTACAACTTACAGGAAATGTCTGTCTTGCTTTATTCTTGTTTCTTTGAAATATGCTAAAGTACAATTTTTCTTCTAAGCAAATATATTACGACATGTGTATTTAAAGTCACATATCTATTTAATACATTTTTAAAGGCCAATCGAAGTAATGATTTGAGCATTCAAAATTTGCAGAATGTAAGATAACAAGCAACAACCTACCTGATCTGTGACATCATAAACAACAATAATTCCATGAGCTCCTCTGTAATAACTGGATGTTATAGTTCTGAATCTTTCCTGTCCTGCTGTGTCCCACTGAAACAAAAGGGTATCATGTGGAACTATAATATAATATACATACTAGTTTGTCAGGTATATATAACAGACTTATATTCTCTAGATAACACCTCTAAATTTAGTAACAGACCAAAACATAAAACTTATCTTCTTAAAAATGATCTTTTGTAAGTTTATGTTTATACAGTAAATGTTGTTTACAATTTCAACTGTTTGTAAATTAAAATAAAGGTTAATAATATATGAAAATCAATTATAGTTCCATCCTTCAGTAAATACGTAAAAGATAATAAAAAATAAGCCACAATACTTACAATTTGGAGTTTGATTGTTTTTCCATCTAATTCTATTGTTCTTATTTTCTGTTGTAATAAAGACAATAAATTACACTGAGACTTTAGTATGTAATACTAAAGGTTATGTATGTACAATTCATAAAAATAATTTAAAAGTATACTACATGATAAGAAAATACAAAATTGTGTTACTATAGTTTTTGGAACATAATATAGTTTTTTTCATAAAAAACTTATCTAGAAGTTAGGATGAATATAATATATGTAAGAAATCGAAATGTTTTTTGTTTTTTTCACAGCCAGTCCAGACCATCTTTTCCGATATGTGCTGTGAAGGATAATGCATACTTACAAGAAATATTATTTTTCGAAGGTACGTCTTATTCTAAGACATAAATAAAAACTGTCTCTCATTTTCAGTATCTTTAAACAGGACTTTTGAAATAAAATTATCAAGAAGCTAAGTCTTGTGATTTTTAAGATTTATTTACATGTACACTTAGAAATCTTTGGGAATCTAAAACTAATTACCTCTACATTATGTTCGATATTCAAAACTACAAAAAATTTTCAGTAAAACCTTCAAGTTCTCTAACATTTTGATAATGCTTACTTGCCAGCTGCAATTTCAAAGGTAGCAAGCACTGTGGCAAATGTGCAATTAGAGATTATACAGACACTCTAACATTCTCGTCATCAAATGGTTGCTTTGATTACAGTATTGCGAAAGTCTAGGTACATATTTATTGTTATAAGGCAAATTTGATTCTATGTTCGTGAAGATTACAGGCATATTATATTTGGAAAATTATGGTAGTTAAAAACTAAATATATCAGTTAGTTTCTTAAAGAATACACTTGCCAATAATAGAAGCTTAAACTTGTATTCAAGATGTATTAATTTGATGTACCAAGCTTTGGAAGTTAAAACTGGTATATGTTTTAAAAATTTATATTTACACTACTCAAACCAATTATGAGATATTCGGGGGGTTTTTCTACTGTTATTAAATAATGGCACATCAGTTCACAGAAAACAATTATCAGGCAACTGCTCATGTGATCTGATATGCACATATTTGTGGTAAAATAGAAGTAAAAGATGCAAAGTGTTATTTGTAAGAAGTATGAAAAAATGCAGAGTGTGAAGAGAACCAACCCATAGTGACGGAGAAACATGCCAAGATACCAACCAAAACATTTGGACATTTTCATACATTAGTTAGAAAACAGTTAAATTCAAGAAACCATTTGCATAGTGGCTATAAGTCTTACAAACAGTGCATAGCAAAATGTAGACGTGCATTTCATACCACCTAAGCAGAGTAGATGCATGTTAACCACCCTACAAAACAGTTGCTATATAACAATAGGAGTGTGCCCTATTACTCCAAAAAGTCATTGATTTACTCATTTTAAGCATACCAATGTACAACTTGCATTATGTTTGAGGTGATCAAGTATCTTCCTAATAAACACTTTCTGATATTTTTTTGTACTACAGAGTCTGTAGTATTAAACAAGTGTTTGTGAACATTGATTTGAGTTATTTAAATCACATGAGTGATCACTTCACTCAGAGATGCCATCAACTTTATTTAATAAAAACAGGTGGGCCTTGCAATATCTAGAATATAGAAAATTCCAACCATCCATTAACTGTTCCAAGTAGTGCATTAAAAAGGAAAAGAAAAAAGAAAGATTATTATGAGACTGAAAAAGACCAGAGCTAGCTATCATTTTGTAAAGTTTGTACATTTTTCACAATTAGATGTTTTAGATGTGAGAGCTAAGACTGTAAATTTAAATTACAATAATGAGGTTTTAAAGTCACTCAGAATCTAAAAGATTACCAAAATTCTTGGATGTTCATCTGTATGTGCAAGCATATTACTATAGCATGTGACCATTTAAAAAAATGTTATCTGCTTGAAATACAATTTATTTTTTTTTAGTCTTAAATTTTCCTTTTTACTTGTGAAATATATTTATCTGTGAACTCATTTCAGACTGTTTATAGATGCTAAGACATGTCAATCTAACAAGCTTTGTCTTTGAAAATAAAAGTTAATTTCATGATTCAAATTAAAACTATTACAAATTTTTTTATTAAAAAGACATGCATCTTTTCAACAATGTATGCAACAAGACTTGCATATTAAAACTTGAGTAATTCAGTACATGTAATTCTTACTTAATTACAGTATATAATATTACTTACAAAGTCTACCCCAATAGTGCTGATGTAACTTTCCGTATAAGTGTCATCCTGGGGAAAAAAACAACAACAAAAAAAATTATGATATTACAAATCTACACAGAAAAAAATGTTTTACCTGTATTAAAAAAAAGGCAGAGATATAGTAAAATGAAAGACAAAGTACACTTAATATGAATATGTTTTTTATTGCATTATCCCTGCTGAACACAGATTCATGCATCAACTTTAGGTTACCACATTAATTATATTTTACAACATGGGGTTAAAATTACAAGTTTTTAGTTCAATACCAGGCAAACAGTAACTGTCTGCCAGTTTTATTAAGTTACCTTAAATTCAATTTTCACAACCCATTTTTACCAAATCAGAATAATGTTGTAACTGATAATAAACTATTTACTAGGAATGTGACAAAATTACAAATATGTACATTAATCATTTCCAAAAGCAATACATTCAGAAACTAGATTTTCCACACGATTTAATAATAAAATGCAAGTGAAATAAATGAATACTAAAACCAATAAACTTAGCTTACTTAGTTTATGGGAAACTGAATAAAATATAGGTGAAGTAAACAGCAAGAATTTCTCCTTGTATAAATGGCACATTCATGCAAAAAGAATAATTTTGGTTATGAAATATCACTTTTTTCAATGCAAGTTGCACATCACAGAGAAAAATCAAAATATTTAAAAGAACAAAATTTTGACAGTTTTATTTTATAAGGGTTTTGAATATTATATCATCAAGTAAGCTTTCTGTTTTAGAAAATCACGTGTCTATGTGAAAGGTAAATGGTAACTGTTGTCCTCTTCTAGCAATGTTTACTTGTTTTTAGCATGATTATTTCATCGCTTTCACTACAAAGTTTGTATCAAATATTAATTTCAACAGATATATATTTCTTTATATGCAGTGCAGAAAACTTAGACCAAGCATTTTGATATATAATACTGACATATTTGAGATATTTTAATAGTAATAAACTCTGGAAAAACATATTACATAACATTTTATGGAAGGTCATGAACAGAATTTCTTAAGTAAGCACACTATAGATTATTGAAATATTGATAAAAAATGAAATATTAAAGGCTATCAAACAAGATCATCATGGAATTGTAATTTCAGAAATGTTATTTCAAACATATTTGTGTTTCTCACATTTCAGAATTCACTCTCCAAGCTTCCATACATGATATCTCTGAAGCAGCTACTCATGGATTGTTCTACCACCTCACATATCTTTATTGGGGAAAGACTCGAAACTTTACTATAAAGTTACATGTAATTACCTGTAGTGTATTCTAAGGTCTTGCTTCAGGGTATGTGTATAATAGTTACAAATAAGAACTGAATTTTATTATTTTAAAATAAATGTAACATTTCACCTTCAAAAGGCAAAGCCCACAAGACTAGTATATAAATGAGTTATTCTGAATTTCCATTCTATACTCTTTTATATTCTTAAATACCTTCATGATAATAAGTGGGCAATCAAAGATTTACAAGCATAATAAAGTGATTTATTTATGGTGGAACATACAACATGTTTTGATAGAACATAGACCTGTCTTCTTCAGGTATATCTTCATGAAAATTATCTAATAATGAGAGAGAAAAATACTTACTGCAAATCTCAACAATAAACATGACTTTCCTACACCAGAATCACCAATCAGCAACAGTTTGAATAGATAATCACTAAAATGATAAAATAATTGCATTTTTAAGAATAAAAAAAATTTTTTAAATTATTTAAACAGTTTTTTTTATGAGCATGATAAAATGAAAAAAGCTACATTGATGCTGTCAGCTGGGCTTCAAAAGTAGATGCTTAACAGGTAGATTCCAAGGTACAGCTAGAAGTAGCATCAGAGTTGATTCTGAAGCTTTTCAAACAAGAAAACAAACTAGTACTCAAGAAACTGTCTCCTAATAAATTTAAATTAAAAACATACCTGCACTTTTTTCCTCCTAAATAAATCAGTATCACAAAGTATACACAAATAATCAAACATATATAACTTAATGTTTTTAGTTAAATTGGAAAAACTTAACTCTTTCAGCACGGGCTCGGTCACTAGGACCGACCTCGTAACCATTTTCTGCTTGTTATAGATTTCATGCTGTAACTTTTAAATTAGTAAGCAAATATTAATGAAATTAGGCAGATTATCAGTAAACATTACAATGCTTTCATACACAAAATATCAATTTTTTTAGTAAATCTTAACAGTTGTAAAGCAATGCTTTTTTATTGCCTTTTTTTTCTTTTCACATGTTGCCTATCTATCATGCAAAGAAATATCAAAATACATTATATAATTATAATATTAAAAATACTTTTATATCAGAAAATTTTGAAATTTCACATGCGAAATCTATATAATGTTCAGATAGTTATCACATGTTTCTTAAAAAAAAACTATATTTTATCAGTTATTTTCAGTAATTAATCTCTGTACAGGTTTGGTAGATTTTACAGATCTTGCAACCACCATAAAAAATTAGGAAGTACATATAAATTATGGCTCTTTCATTCTAGAATGAACATAAATTATAACACAAAAACATAAATGTTTAGATTAAATAGCTTAAATCTCATAACATTATACATTTATATATATTTATTATTTTTATTATATTAACCTTTCAGTCATGCCTGGATAAAAATACAGAAGTTAAAAGGATGTGGCTCACGTGCACTCATGTTACCATATAATATAACATAAAGGTGACCTTTGGTCTGTGCAGAGTAACTTGTCTTGGCTGTGTTTTACTCGACTAACATTTTGTAAAATACAGTAACATTACCATTATTATACATTATATATGTATATAGATTATTG
>NW_013666992.1:18895-29293 GCF_000517525.1 Limulus polyphemus | reverse complement strand
CTTTATAATGTCCAGATAGTGATCAAACGTTTCTTATGAAAAAACTTTATATTTTATCTGATTATTTTCTGTAATTATTCTCTGTATGGGTTTGGTAGATTTGACCGATCTCGTAACCACCATAAAAATTAGGAAATAAATATAAATTATGCCTCTTTTGTTCTATAATGAACACAAAAACATAAATGTTTAATCTAAATAGCTTAAATCTCATAACATTATACATTTATAAACATTTATTATTTTTATTATACTGATCTTTCAGCCGTGCCTGAATAACAATACAGAAGTTACAATGATGTGGCACATGTGCACTCATGTTACCATATCAAATAACATAAAACTGACCTTTGGTCTGTACAAAGTAACTTGTCTTGGTTGTGTTTTAGTAGACTAGTATTTTGTAAAATATTATTGTACATTATATATGTGTATAGATTATTGCTATTTTGAAATAAGTTCTTAAACTTCTTTTTCTTAAAACATAGAACAGTTAAATAAAGAAGTAAAGCAAACAATTATCTCTTCTACTGACAACTTTTGTATTCGGTTGCTGCTTGACGTAGGTTGCTAAACTTTTAAAACAATTGCATGTGGAGGATATGAAACAAATTTTTTTAGGTTTTATATATACATTTAAATAACTGAAAAATCATAAATTACTACATTAATACCATAGAATTCCACTATTATTTATCGAGCTTAGTAACTAAGCTGTATTTTAGTTTAAAAAATAATGGAATTCCGAGCAGACTAAAGACATACTCCACCTTGTTGAAATATTGGTTCAAAAGAAAAAAATGGCATCAAGTCCATTAAAATGGCTGATAAAGCCACAAGGGGACACTCTGAACTTGTGATTGATTATTCATGTCATATATAGAAGTAAGTGTATGTAAGGGAGCATTTCCAAAAATGGAAAAAGGTAGGCGAGGTGCCACTGTGTTTGATTTATTAGATGAGCAATATCTTAGCAAATAGAAAAGACCTTATTTTATATTCTAGCTTGTCAATATCAGTAATTTGAGTTTCTAATTCATACAAAACTATAGATTTAGTATTTTTACTTCACAAACATCTCATTTGAACTTGTGCTGCATTCAACATACCACGTGACACACAAAAATTGATATTTATCTGTTTGTTTTTTATATTTACTGTTAAATTAAGAAATTGAGTAATGTATAATACTAAAATTTGAATTATAATCTACAGTTTGATACCAAAGTTATTGACATAAATTCGTGAAATAGTAGTTCAATTAAATTTTGAATGCGAGTCAACAAACGAGATGACAGGGCCTTTCACCCGCAACCTGTCTCGAAAGAGTTAATAGGTACAGGTTAACATAAGTTATAATTTTCTTATACTGAAAATGTATTTCTGATAGGTACTTACCTCTACTCAAAAGATTAGTATTTCTCATTCAGTGCTGCCCTCCATATGCAAACGTTTTCTTTATGCATGCCCCAAGCCTTCCTCTCCTCCCTATTGGAATTGTAAGATTTCAACATGTCTCTCATCCAAATAATCAGGTGTCACTTTCCAACCAATAGGAGTATGAAATGCTCATGTGATGCATGTGACTCACTCTACACTCCTCTACCAAACTATCACTTTGAAGTTTTGCAGATGTGAGCACTGAAGAAATGTGGGGAGGAAGGGTGGGAAGTGTTAGAGAACACAAATACCTTTCAGAAATACATTTTCAGTATAGGAAAATTATAACTTCTGATACAGTACTTACCTCCTCTCACAAGATTAGCTAGAATCCCACATTGATACAGAGGAGGGACCAGTGTGAGAAAATGACAGAAGAACCCCATAAAAGCATTCAAAGGATACCCCTAGAAATGAGAAATTCAGATGCAAAGGTCAGAAGAGGGGAACTGCACAACTTTTGAGCCAGGTATACTCTTCGCCCAACTGTGGAATGTGTAAGATATAAGGGCATAATTGAGAGGAGAATATGGGAGGAAAGTGATCATAACCATAGAAAGATGCTGAACTCAATCCCAAAATGAGAAAGGTGGGTAAACAAAGGATGCTCCACTAGGTGTAGATTGGCTAGGGCGAGGCAGATCGTATTCGGTAATTCAACAACATCTGCACAATGGTAGGATGAGGATCATACTGTCTTCACCTGAAACCTAAGAGCTAGGGGATTGAGAACAACTCTGATGACTGGGTATGACATGAGGATTAGCTCTGAGCTAATGATCCTGGATCTTGACATCTAGTATTGAAAGGATGTCTATCACATGCAATCAACTCCCCCAACCGTGAAACAGGCCGGATCCATTCAAATGGCAATAACATTCCCATAAGAAGAGAGGACGAGGGATAACCAGGGATACAACTAAAACAATTGCATGTACCACTCTGTGACCCACAACACAGACAAAATAAATCGACGGAGGAAGATAGCCAACTTGAAACGTGTGAGGAATAATGTTGATCGATTCACGCTAAATTCAAAACCTGCCTGCAGGGTACTGACATCCACACGAGGGTAGGATGAGGGCTCCCAATTGAAGGGTTATCACAAATAAGAGGATATCATGTCATCTACACCCGCAGAACACCACTGCCCTACTATGTAACTGAATGGTTATTGTGTAGAACTTATTCAGCAGGATGCCTCCATGGTCAACCACCCCAGCAGTTTGGAACTAGAAAGTGGTAAGAAATCCCATACTATACTTGAAGAAAGGAGGGTGACAATGCGGTGGAGAGTCTGGAGGAACATCTTCACCTGACCATACCAGAGTTATTCACTCCAGGCATGGCATGGATGGGCAGCAATCCCCTTCTGCTTTACCCATGCAGTCCATAGGTGGTATGGTCGAGGATGGGCATGTTTATGAAGCAAAATATCACGAGGTCATGCACCTACAAGCAATCTCAATGGTGGGCATGTGAAGCCATGAAAGATAAAGTGTGAGTCAATATGGCTGGATAATGTGGATTTCGAGTTAAAGAATACCTGGTCAGGCACCACTTGCCACAGAGCAGGATCCATGAGATAAAGAAATGGAGAAAAAACCCTGAAAAGAATGAATAAAAACTTACCAGATAGAGTCAAACAGAAGCCTGAAGAATGGCCACAGATGGTAGACGAAACCCTGAAGATGTAACCGTGATATGATGGAGATAGTGGGAGAAGAAGGTATTGGGTGTGGTCCACATGCCAGACTGCAGAATCTATTCCATTGGACGATGAAGATGAGAAGCATGAGAAAAAGTGAGGTGTTGGTCTGATGGGAGGACATCTGAAACAAATTACTGGAGGAAGAAGGTAACGAGGGATAGGCCACTCGAACTGAAAGATGGACCCAATTGGTAAGGGTAGAAGGTAAAAGATCACAAAGGGTCCTCCAGGGGATAAAGAGTCAGTAACGTGTACCCCGGAAGAAAACAGTATGGGCAATAGAACAATGAAGAGCCCTGACTGGGCACAGAAGCCTATCCAGATCCAAGCGAGGGTAAAGATGGGAAATGGAAGGGAAATAGGAGAAAAGGAGGGACCACCCTCATGAGCTGCAGAGGTCTTCAGGAGAAAGGAATGATCTGAATAACGGAGAAGACAGGTTGGGTGATAAAGGGTACATGAAACGTCAACAAATGCTGACTCAACACCTCTTATGAAAGCTATATTTCAATTGCAGCCTATTTATACAGAAGCATACGTATTATCATTTCTTAGTGCTTCCTATCTAGTTAGAACTAAGTTTAATCAAACAGGAATTCCATTTGTGCAAATACATTAATGAGTTAGGTTAACCCTTTCCAGATGGGTCACAGGTGAAAAGCCATGTCATCGCGATTGTTGACCCACATTCAAAATTTTACTGAACTACTATTTCATGAATTTATGTCAATAAGTTTTGTATTGAACTGTAAATTATAATTCAGATTTTAACCCTATCGGCACGGGTACCCTTTACTGCTCATGACACAAGGTTTTAGTGTCTTACATTCAAAATTTTATTAAATTACTTTCTGTTTGTGTTATACCAATTAGAATAGCATAAAATCTTAGCTACTAATCCATATTTTAATAGTATACAAGTTTTAAGTTCTTAATTCTGAAAGGAACTATATAAAAAAATCCAGAATATCCACTAGTGTAACACACATGACAAAATTTGTCTTAGCATGTCATCATCCCAATTTTATCCATCACCCCTCGAAAATGTACAAAATTAAAAGTAAAATGCTCTCTATAAAATCATTATTGCTCAAACAGACCATAATTTTTATGGCTTTCAATTTTGTTTTGTTACAGAGCTATCAAAGAGAAAATCAGACCCCTCCTGCCACACCTTCTCTTTCACAATTGGTTGATAGTTCTCTCTTATGTTTCATTATATATTATTTATAACCAATAGAAAGTCAAGGTTTTCATCTATCAAATGGTGTTTTGTATAACATTGTGTTTTGAACAGATAACCGTCAATGTCACTCGGAGTAGCAATTTTGTTCCCGTGGGAAAGTTAACAACTAGTTTGGATGAATTTGTAATGACTTTTGTCGCATTGTTAGAAAGCCAGGAAAATTTTTAGAAGTGAATTTGTCTACTTTTTGAATGTTATTAGTCAATATTCTTTGGTGAATTACTTAATTAAATAAAAATTATTAAGTGCTTTACTCTAATCACTAAAACAAATCAGGCTTAACTCTACTTGACAATCGAGAGCAAAAAAAAGATTAGGTAAGTACTTTATTTCTTGTTTTCCATATTTCTTGTTTATTTATTATAATAAAAGTAACTAAAATTAAAAGTACGGATCTCTAAGTTATTTAAGACTAGAATAGGTAAAATAAGTAATAATAATAATAATATAATTAAAACTGTTCACAAAGCACGCACACGAACAGCTCGTAAGAAACGTAATTCGATAGTGTAACGTGAGCTGCACGTTCCCTGCGTGTTTTACAACTTATAATGGTGCAGATAGCATTAGACACGGTTCAAGGGGCAATGAAACAATAAAATTTAATTATAAATAGATGTATAATGTTATGAACTTGGAGCTACTTAGGATAAACAAATGTAGTTTCATGTTACAATCTGAAGTCATTCTAGAAAGAAAAGAAGGTTAATTTAGGTTTATTTTGATTTTTTTTGGGTGGTTACAAGGTCAGTCAAATTGACCGATCCCGTTTTGAGATTAGGGTAGAGAAAATAACATATAAACTATAAGGATTTAGTGAAAAAAAATGTTTGAAATGCATTTAAAAGGTTTTAGAGATTACACAAAGGAAATTTGAGATTTTTGAGATGGTGAAAAGTATTCTTAATTTGTACATGAAAATTACTTTGAGCACGGACTATTCAAAACAAATACTCAATATATTCATGGACAAATCTTTATTTTATTAAAAGTACTTCACTAAGAAATATGACTTTTTGTATGTGAAAGGCTGCCAAATTTTGTGAAGATATACCCAATATATAGAGAGTTATAAGTACTAAATTTATGTCAACTTTAAAAGAGTACAGAAGGTTACGTGACTCGGCCCCAGGGACCGAGCCCGTGTCGAAAGAGTTAATACTATACAATACTCAATTTCTTAATTTAAAAGTAAATATTAAAAAAAACAGATAAACATCTGCAAAATTTTCAAAGGCTTAGCAAGCAGCAACCGAGTACAAAGGTTGTAACTAGAAGAGATAATTGTTTTCTTTACTTCTTTATTTTCTGTTCTATGTTTTAAGAAAAATAAGTTTAAGAACTTATTTCAAAATAGCAATAATCTATATACACATATAATGTATAATAATGGAAATGTGACTGTATTTTACAAAATACTAGTCTAATAAAACACAGCCAAGATAATTTACTCTGCATAGACCAAAGCTCAGTTTTATGTTATTTGATATGGTAACATGAGTGCACGTGAGCTGCGTCATTGTAACTTCTGTATTGTTAGCCAGGCATGGCTGAAAGGTCAATATAATAAAAAAAATATATATAAATAAATGTATAATGTTATGATTTTTAAGCTATTTAGTCTAAACATTTATGTTTTCATGTTATAATTTGTGTGCATTCTAGAATGAAAGAGGCATTATTTATATTTATTTCCTAATTTTTTATGGTGGTTACGAGATCGGTCAAATCTACCGAACCTGTACAGAGATTAATTACTTAAAATAACAGAAAAAAATATAAAGTTTTTTCTTATAAAATGATTGATAACTATTTGGACATTACAAAGATTCTGCATGTGAAATTTCAAAATTTTGTATCGCATAAAAGTATTTTCAATCTTAAAATGAATATTACTTTTCATGATAGATAGGCAACATGTGAAAAAAAAAAAGACATGAGAAAAACATTGCTTTACAAACCTTAAGGCTTAATAAAATAAAAATTCACACATGAAAGCATAGTAATGTTTACTGATAATCTGCCAAATTTCATAAACATTCACTTACTATTTTAAAAGTTATAGCATGAAAACTATAACAAGCACAGAATTATTACGAGGTTGGTCCCAGAGACTAAGCCCGTGATGAGAGATTGATCAATCGTTACATCAAGAACCCTTTCTTTAGTGACACTGTTAAGATTATTCCTATCAAATTTATACTTATAATTCACACTATGATAACCCACATGCATTATTTTGCATTTATGTTTAAAATCCATTTACAATTTGTTAGCCCAACTCACTAAATGATCTAAATCCTTTTGTAAAGCAGCTGCATCCTTTTCACAGGTAGCAACATCCAAGACCTTAATATCATCTGCAAATGTAAGTACCTTATTTTACAGCATATAAGAAACATCATCCTCTATAACAATCATCCTTCATTTAAGATGTGAAGTGAAAGAAAATGCATTACTCATTTTTGTCCCCTTAAGCTAAATTATACCTAGTCTTTCTCCAGACAACTGTAGATTAATATATAAAAATTAATCTATACAAAAATATATGATTAGGCTTATATTTAATGACACAAATTTGCTAAATATACGAGTAGATTTAAAATAGATAATAATAATAATCCAATACGATTAGCATCAGTATAGCTGAGCAGTTCACCTGGTTCTTCAGTGCTAAGCAGTAAGTGTTTCTGAATTCTCATGAACACTACTCTCTATTAAAATTCGTATTTGCAGCGTGCAACACTTCTTAAACTGCTCACATGCAAAAGACACCCTGGCCTTTTTCCTTACTGCAGTAGTGATGAAGATTTTGCTGGATATTTAGGTAATTAAAGATTTTTTTTTACAGAACAACAGTGTTTACATTGCTGTTTTACTGAAAATGTTTTGATTCACTCAAACGTTTTTTCTAAATATTATTTGCTAAAATATGGATATATCTTATATGCTGTAAAATATGGTAATTTATTGACCATTCCTTCATCTGTGTCATTGATGTAAATTAAAAGAGCAAAGGGCCTAAGACTGAGCCCCAGGGTACCCCACTTGAGACATTAATCCAGTTTGACTGAATTCCATTTATAACAACCCTCTGCTTTCTTACATCCAGCCACTCTTCTGTCCAATTAACTAATACCCCCCCCCCCACACCTATAGATACAATATTTTTACAAGCTTTTTACGTGGCACCTTATCAAATGCTTTCTGAAAATCCAGATACACCAAATCTACACCTTGCCCTCATCTACATAAGCAGTAACCCTTTTAAAGAATGCCAAAAGATTTGTAAGGTAAGACTTTCCTTTAGTGGAACCATGTTGACTATCCAATAAAATTCTAAACTTTGGTAAATAACTTTGCGAAGAATCTTTTATCAGTCTTTCCAAAACGTTCCCACAACTGATGTAAGACTAATAAGCCTATAATTACTGGGACAATTTTTATTACCTCCCTTGAAAAGAGGAGTGACATTAACTAACTTTCAATCTTTTGGCACCTGCCCACTAT
The DNA here is from genome assembly GCF_000517525.1 of Limulus polyphemus. NCBI lineage: Eukaryota > Metazoa > Arthropoda > Merostomata > Xiphosura > Limulidae > Limulus > Limulus polyphemus. The sequence goes on along the minus strand of NW_013666992.1, from coordinate 21,386 downwards.
TCATGGACATACAAAAAAAATAGTAGCAAATGGCTCACGTATTCAATCCTTAACCTCCTTCAAAACCATTTGAGAAATATTATCTGGCCCCGGAGACTTATCTTTTTATAAACTTCCCAATTTTTTCTTCAGAATTAATGTTATTATCTTGTTTCATCTCGTTTCCAACTGTTATCAACTGTTCAAGATGAAAAATACTGCTTAAATCTTTAGTAAAAACTGAAGAAAAAGCAGAATTTAATAACTTAGCCATCTCATAATCATCAGATACTAGCCTTCCTTTATCTCTCAAGGGCCCTACCCCATCCTAACATTTTGTTTACCCTTAATGTATTTAAAGAAATCCTTACTGTTAATTTTCACATTTTCAGCCAACCTTTTTTCATACATCTTTTTTGATGTCCAAATTTCCTGTTTGACCAACTTTCTTGATCTTCTAAAATCTTCTAAATCTCCCGTCATACCAGTCAATTTAAATATCTTAAATTTGTGATGCCTTTCTTTCATTTTATCTCTTATACTCTTTGTGAGCTAACCTGGTTTTCTTCTTGTAGCTTACCCTTTTCTTTCTATAAGGAATATGTTTATCTTGAATATTTAACAATTTATCTTCAAAAACTTTCCTCATTTGATCAGTGTCTTCAAATAATTCAGCTGCCCAACTCAAAACATCTCTTCATAATTTGCTTTTTTGAAACTTGTTACCAAAATATTATTATTCCTGATCTCCATATGCAGCAAAACATCAAACCTGATAGAGCAATGATCACTTTCACCTAGATGTTCCCCAATTTCTATTAGAAGTTAACAATAAATCTAAAATAGCACCGTTTCTAGTAGGTTCCTTGAACAATTGGTGAAGAAAATAATCTTGAACAGTTTCCAAAAACCTTTCTCCCTCATGGTTTGACTAGCATTTCCCAGTGTGTATGCCTGGTATTAAAATCACCCATAATTATGACTTCATTAAAGCCAACATCTTAATCTCACTTTAGAGTTTCTCACTAATTTCATCAGTATCATTTGGTGATCTGTAACAAATTCCCACTAAAAACCTTTTCTCTTTATATTCTCAACTTCAACAGGATGTAACTCACATTTTACATATAAAGTCATCCCTCTCCCTTTCTTCAGTACTCTATCCCTATCAAATATCCTATAACCCTGTATTTCAAAGAAATTTCCAACATCCAAAATCATCTACATTTAGCCTTGTTTCAGTTATACCATTATATCAAAATCCTACATTCCTACCAGTGCCTGAAAGTCATCCATTTTATTTCTTATACTTCTAGCATTACAATAGTAATGATTAAGACTATTCTTAGGACTTTAAAACTGAGTTAACAGCTATGCACAATACTTTCTTCTTATGAAACTTTTACATTCTGGTATATTAAAAAAAAATTAAAGCATATCAAGGAAACTCAATGTGTCCCTGTATTATAACCTCTCCAAAACAAGTTAACAATTGTACAAAGATAAATGCAGTATTATTGCTTATAAACAAATCTGTGTCTATATTTTCAGAAATTATACTTCTTAAATTTAATAATCATATCAACACTGTTAAACTTAATATTAACAATAAGGATGGATTTGTCCACAACCCCTTAAAAATTTTCAGTTTTAAGTTGTTTGTTATGCAGTTAAACAATGAGACCAACAAGCCTTACATTTTGAATATGTAGGTAACATGTAGTTAGTGTTTCTTGGACACGTTATGAGGAAAGAAGCAAACGAAAGACTGATAATAACTGGAAAGATTGAAGGAAGGAGAGACCATGGAAGACAGAGGTTGACTTACGTCAAGTGTCTATCTAAATGAATGAATGTATCAACGTTGGAAATTATTTGTGTCTCAAGTAGAAGAGATCTGTGGAAGACCATGGTCACCAACATCCTGTTTGAATATGGTACATAGAGAGAGAGGTACAATGACTAAAGTAATATGGGGTACATATAAATAGGTAACCATCAACAAATAAAGTAACATTCATTTCCAGCTTAAAAGATTCTAAAAATGGAGGGAAATACTAATTAAAATGTGTGTAAGAAAAACATAAGTAATCTTTCAAAAAGTCCAGGTCATTAGTAATGAAATAACTTATGCAGTTACTAGTATGCGCTTTTGAAAAATAAAAAATGTTGCTTGAATGTATAGAATTTATTGTTAGTAATTGAATGGCCCACTGATCCTTGTTGCAAAAAATGATCTCTTGTATCTGAACAATGAGACCAACATGCTTTACATTTCGATTATGTATATATGGAGTTTAAATTTATGTGAAATATATTACTTTATAACCTTGGGGGAGGTGCACTAACCTCTTTTAAACTAGTAATTGTTGACGTTTCGAGATTTAAAATGCACCTTTTTTCCCCAAGCAGGACCATCCATATATCACATTTACATTGTTAGATATATAATGGCTGGAGACGGCTTGAATGGGTAATGAAGAGACATACTACTACTATTACTATACTAATA
>NW_013666992.1:15825-18564 GCF_000517525.1 Limulus polyphemus | reverse complement strand
CATTACCCATTCAAGCCGTCTCCAGCCATTATTAGTCTCAAAGTGGGTTCCTTGTCATCGAAATTGTTAGATATGGATCTCTGATTCAGTGGGATAATGAAGGCTTACCCCTTTACCTGTAAAACATTTCTACAAATTTTAGGCCTATGGCCATCTACTCCTTTCCTATAGGTTGATTTTTCCTTTTCCCAAAATATTAGGAAGTAGATGAATTGCTACAAATATAATTATATTTTAGGCAATTGTAATTTTGAAAAAAGTCATCCCTAGGCATAAAATATGTAAAAATAACTTACATAGGTACTGGGTAGGCCTATTGTTCCAACCAATCAAAGACCAGTATTGTGAAAATATACATGTAGGTAATTGGCTTACAATGAACTTTTGGTGTGAAAACAAGGGATGCATGTCTCTTTTACATTCCAAATCAAAGAGTTTGGAGTTTAACCTGAAACAGAATGATGCTAAGTCATATTAAGCACAAATATTAGTAAAGAATCAACAATCTTAAAGTTTCCTAAGATTTTAACACAGCACAGAAATTGGGCATTTTCTGTGTTTGTAAAATTATCTTATACTGTTCAGAAAATACACATTATTCTATTAGGGAAAGTATTACATTATTCAACAGTGTTATTAATTTTTCCTGAAATCTCCAACACTAGCAGATATTTTAGGTCAAAAGCACCAAAAAAGGAAATTTAATACAAAGATTCTCGTATACGGTATTTTTCTGTCAGTCTTCACTGAAATTTATGCATTTATAGCTTATCTAGTAATCACATAATGGTTGCTTGATCTTTCAATAAGGTTTGTCTATATATCCATAGCATACTTTTTACTTATGTAATGTTTTTTGCAAACCAGAATTGTAGAAAATAAACTACTTGTTCATTTTACAATAATTACATGTAAATAAAAAATATAAGTTTAGATCACACTGGAAGTTATAAGATAATATAAATTGATACAAATTTTAAGCTATACCTTTTTTATAAACATGTATTTAGATTTTGGTGAAAATAAACTTATTGCAACAATGGCAAAATACCAATGACTTAAAAAAACATAGGAAAGAATTGAAAACTAATTCAAGATTTAAAAGGAGTAGGGCTAGTAAGTTGTTTTCACTACAAAGGTTCACATAACTAATTTATTAACTTACACAACATCTTCAGGGTTGAAGACTTCTTTTTGTGTTGGCTAGAAAATATACTGTATCATACAGTGTATGATTTTGAAATTATGGACACCAACATCTCAGTAAACACTTAGTTGTAGGAACAGTTTTGGTTTCCTTAAAACATAGAGAACATCTTGTTCAAATGGGAGAATAAACCAATACGATAATGATGCTGGTTTTTTCTTGAGCATAAAATTATAGAAGACTTAACGGTATACGAAAACAAAAGGTGCCAGAAATAAAAACATTCAGCCCCCCCCCCTAAACCTTAAAACCAAGTACACAAACCCACGTCATCAAACAAATTTCCTCAACAAGTTCATTATGAGCTTTAGCGTTCAAGAACGAAAGTCTGTGTTTTTTCTTATTGTTTCTATAATTTATAAATTACTAGTTTCCATTGACATTTTTTTTATAAACTTCAGCCTTTGCAAATGTATGTTACAACTTATAGCTCTATCGATTACATATATTTGAACATATGGAATTTCTATAAAACAAAAATTACTTGACTCTTTAAAATACTTGACGCTTTATGTGCGTATTTTTGTCTCCGTTAAAGCTGGCATGAGAAATATGTATTAAAGCGCCCCCTCACAACTTAACCAGTTATAGGCGTTAACTTTACAGTTACACTACACTAAGCCTTAATAAAAACTCAACAGACGAACTAATAAAAGGAAATTACATCAAATAAATAGTTCTTAATTTTTACTACTTACTATTCGGGATTCATGGTGGACATATCTTATGAAGTGATACCAGGGGATGGTAAATAACTGAAAAACTAAATACAGTTAAATGTTATAAGACAACAATGTAACAAATTTATGTTCAAAATATGTCTGTGGTGAACTACCCCAAACGTGAGATTATGACTTGTCTAAAATTGACGTCACACGGTCAAATTCTTGTGGCGTGTTCACCTTGCAGCGCCACTAAAGAAATGCGCCTTTTTATTCAATTTTTCAGTGCCTTCAACTGTGTACCAAAATCTAACACTTATTTAATTTAAGGTATCAAAATAATGATGTAATAGATATAAAACATAAACTATTTTGCTAAATTGCAAAAGTAATAGCTTGAAATTCAAGTTCATATACCTAGTGCGAAGATATTTTTTGTTGGTGCTTAGTCTGGAATTCGCTTTCTCTCCACAGTTTTAATTCTGAATAATGTAAACTTTTGTTAAAGGTGTTTTTCAATGTCTTCTTGAGGCAGAGGCATAACTATTCTAATATCATTGTAACATTCAAAATTTGTATTGAAGAAAATAAAAATACCAAATGGTTCGTGCGGAAGGAGTTAAACATAAGCTTTGTGATAGTACACGTTACATGGCTTTTCTGCAGAGTAGACAGTTAAGGTCCGCTAAATGGATGTTCGAAGAATTCCGGATTGTGAAGTATAATTAAGTATTGTTACGTCTCTGGTCGTTTGTTAATTTCCCGTATAATTTCTTTCGGATGAAGCTTTAGCGATACAAGTCCTTTCTTAAATAAAACTAGCTTTATTCTTTTTCAATACAACTTTGCAATACACTTAATTTTCACAGT
>NW_013666992.1:10346-15044 GCF_000517525.1 Limulus polyphemus | reverse complement strand
ACTTTAATTGTGGTCACTACTGCGCTTGACTCAATTGTCTGTCTCTGTCTGCAATTATCTATGCTGTCACTTCATTTGCCGGCTTATATATACAAAAATAGAGGACGCATAGAACATACTAGAGTTGCCAGGAACAGACATGATCATTCTAGAATCTCATGACGTGTTACTAGCGTCACGTGACTTCCGCTGTCGTAACAGTATCTCTTCTATCTCTAAGTGAAATTGTTGAGAAGAAAGACTCAAGGCTGAGAGGCGTAAACGAATAATAATCTTTGTTTACAGTAACAAACACTATAAAAACAAAAACAAGTATTAGTGTTTTCGTGATGGGTGTGGAACTCGGGAGAGATCTGTGATAAAAGCTTTTATAAATAATCTAATCAATTCAGTGTGAGCTAATTCAATGAAAGCTAAACTAAAACAAAATCCAAAATTTAAAATGCTTTCTAATGAATACTAACTAAATTTCAAACTTACATTTAATAGTTTATTGTTAAACCAAGCTAAATAAAAATCAAGACTCAAGCTATGATAGGGAATGATGTCAGTGGAGCTGTAGAGGTAGATGCTCTGGTGCCACTCATGAAACTGCTGCCACAACTAGTTGCACCATTGCCAATATTGCCATAGTGGCGTATACAACTTTGTGAGCCACTTCTTGTGTGGTGATGGTTAAATTAGTAGAGATGGCTGAAGAAGTAGTTGCCTCAGAGCTTCGTTCTCATTTGCTGGACAACGCTGCAAGAAGCTCCTACTGGGATATATGATTTTATGATTCTACATGTCAAGTTTCTTTTTCAGTAAAGCATCTTGCGATGAAGTCCCTCATCAATTTTCTCCAGTGTTCCAACTTACTTTGCTTATTTTTGGACTTCTTAGTTTGCTCCTTCACATCAGCAAGGGTTGTCTATAATGAAGTTGTAGACAGCAGTGCAGGTGGCATCTGGACATCGTGAATTTATATGAGCACACTTTCCCGGTTTCTTGATATCTATTGTTGATGGAACTACCAATCGCTTTTAGTGATTTAGGACACTCCAGAATTTGGACAGTTAGCCCTGCAATGCATCTTCAGATCTTCAGCTCTGAAGACATGAAAGTAAGTTCAATACCAGGCATGGAAGGCAACAGTTGAAATTCTGAAGTATCACTAAAACCAAAAAGAAAAGACTGTTAATGCATTCCATTTCAGCAATTCTGGTAGGTATCTTTAACAGAGAACACTGAAAACACTACTAGCCAGTTCAAAAATTAAAATAGTTAGAAAGGTTGAGAACTTGATCTTAAATAGTCAGGATTGAAAATACAGGGTCAAAGAAACTTCGGTTGGTCAAGAACGTAGGTTAAGTTTGGAATGTTTATGTCACAAAATGATTCTTCATTCTGAAAATTACCCATCATGACAAAAACAAAACACAAAAATAAAGTTTGGGGCCGAGGTCCGTGTATATAGACTACATGTGCTCATGTGAATCCTACCCATAACACAATCCTTACTACCTATGGACTGCATTCAATGCAGACATCCTCGAGTTACGAGCTTGATGTTAGTTACTTCCGATACCATTACGACCACAATGATAGTCTACAGCTATTCTATACCTCATCACATTCCCTTCACTACTATCTAAGTGTTTACTACCATATCCTGGAACCAGCAGAAAAGAAGTGTTGGAGTGAAAACATCCATACCAGTGACCAATACAGATCGAACATCACATGGGTGGCAGTCCTGTAACAAGCTTGCCCCAGAGAAAAATAGCTGTCTCTCTCACAGAGGTGTCATATCTCACTCCCGGTTTCACAGTCTAAATTTTCACGTAGAACTGAGCTCATATTGAATTAGGTTAAGAATATATTCAGAAATTTCAGGTACTATAAGCATTTGAATATGCATGACATCCAAAGTAATAGGTTACCTCAAGTTTTGATTTGCTATGCTTAGACAAATTGTTTAGGAATTTCATTTTTCACAAATAGTTTCACTTCACTCCACTATCATTTCAGTGAATGATTGAAATTTTACCAATCAAACTTACAAAACATATTGCATACTGTGTTTTTATGCAAATGTGGTAGGAGCCTAGGTTATTCTCATTTCTCTCAGCAAAACTCACTAGCTGTAGAATGTTTCAGTGTAAAACTAAAAGATTCTCATGCTTGGATAACAAGACCAGTAATCTCACTGCTTCTTCAATTAATGTCAATCAGACTAATGTTCACAGTTAACTCCATACACACATCAACAACCTGATCAAACTCTCGTATTCTCAATCATAGGTTACCCTCTAGTTCTGATTTACTGTATATTGTGATGTACTTTATGTACTATTAGCTTTTGACAGGTCGCCTCACCATGTGTGCCATTATCATGGTAACCAACATTGGTTACTACTTGTAATTGTCTTCTGGTAGTTACAGCTGCTGCCATCTGTGAGCAGTAAGACTCAACAGATTTTTTGGGGCTTGCAAAAACACTTCCTGGTGGAATTTATATGAATTATCACTGAGCCAAAATTCCATATGACAGCATTAAAATTTTCATTCTGCTGCTACCTTGTACATCAATACATGTTTGGGGAACAAAACCCATTTACTTCACATCGAAGAGTTATATCCACAACAGGGTCTTTGCTTTCTGGAAAATACCAAGGTTTATTCAGAAAAATTGTCTCTATTCCAATAAGGATGTTGATCTTCACTAAAAAAATAAATCAGAAATTAAAGGGAGGCACAACACCCCATTCAGCCTTTGGCATCCTGAACAAACATTTGTTTTAACTATTATATGAGTGGTAATTGTACATTGTAATGCAATAACATTCTTTGTATCTTTAATTGCCACTTAGAGGCTTTGAAAGCAAGGTATGCTAAGCCTTTCAGTCACTGTTGGCATGATCCTAGGTATTACATACATTAGAGACCTCACAAAAGGTTCACAGGAACCACTACCACTTTGGTAAGGGTATACAAGAGAAACCCCACAGCAGGTTTAAAAGAACCACTACTACTCTCCCAAGAGTGGCAATTTTCACTAAGAACATCACATGGGCATTTGGAAAGAAAGAAAGCACAACCCAATTTCTATTGGTTTTCAGCTTTAAGACTTTCCTGTCTGGCGTGATTGAGTACCAGTCAAAAATACTGCCCATATAATCTGCTGGAAACTACTATCCTCTAGCTCATAAAGCAAGGAATGCTACTTTCTTTCAGTCATTGGTCAAATAAACTAATCACTGCTCCATGAATCTGCTCCATCTTTTCAAACACTTGGTCTAAACAAGTCAGGGTTCTGCAGGTCCAGTTTGAAGCACATAATTGCCTGTCCCTTAGTGTGCACATTTTAGACAGTGCCCTGTCTGGAAACATAGAAGGAGTGACCCAGTTTTTCACTGGCTTTTCTATCACTCACTGGAGAAGGGAATCTGTCTTGCCTCCACCAGATTGAGATCTCAATTTTTGGGAGACCCAGAGTCACTGAGTGGTGAGACATAGTCCACATCTTGTCAGTAGGTTCTGCTGGACTCACCCTACAACCTTCAGATGCCTTGGCAACTCAGCTCTCCTCTCAGAGTGAGCATGTTTCTTACACGAGGGTGTATTGTCTCACCTGCTGGCAAAGTGACTCCCATTGGCAGATTGCATCTATTACAGACACCCTGTTGGTTACCTTTGGTTCAGCTGTTGGCCTCACCTCATGGAGTGGCTCTCCAGCTACTGAGCACTAATTTGAGCATTGACAAGTGCTAACTGTCATGCCTGCTAGAGAAACAGTTCATGGTGATGGTGGGGCGTGTCTACTAGCAGTGTATCCCACTTTACTCCGAAGGAAGACAGTAACCAGGGAGCTATGGTTCTATTGTTGGTGTTTACTGAGTATTCCTATAGAGAGAACTTCAATGGGTCTCAAACTCCCTGGCTCATCTACTGCTTTCCCCATGAATCTCCATTCCCCAGTCCTCTTAGCTCTCGAATGACGAGAGATGGCTACATGAGACTTTTGTTACAATGGCAAAAGTCCGATATCGAGGAAAAGGCTTCTCTAAGTCTGACCACCACCCTACTGAACAACCTAGTTACCTCAGCTCATGGCTCATCTTCCCCATGTCGTACTCTTGTCTGAAAGTAGAAAATACCATCCTTACTCATGGCCAAACTAATGTACTCACTGAGTCTAACTTGCTTGTGATGTTTTCACTCCCCCTGAGGGTACTTTACTCCTGCAACCATGAGATCCTTTGGTCACAACAACAATTTTTCTCCTTTGTTTTAGTCTCTGTAATATCTCTTGGATTACCAGCACAGCAGAGAAGATAGGCCTGCTAAAAAAAGGAGATTTTAGGATTTCGAGATGTATTTCTCTTTGAGTTGCAACAATTAAATCATGGAGAAAGAGACAAGACCCAAGTTTACACAAATAAGAAATGTTTAATGACAATTACAATTAAAGATACAATAAATAATGAGCAATGCACTACACCATAAAATGGTACAATGAACACCAGGTACGTGATCATGTGCTGTGTCTAAAAGAAAAGGTGTAAGACTAACAAGATTCATAATAAAGACTTTAATAGAAAAACTCTCTTATTAGTTCATGCAGTCCTCCTTGAAAATTAAACTGAAATAAAGATGAAAAACACTAAAATGAAAAACAACTACATTAGAGTTAGATAAAGTCACCATAAAGCTTTG
>NW_013666992.1:3239-9801 GCF_000517525.1 Limulus polyphemus | reverse complement strand
GAGCATGTTTGGTGTGAGAGGGATTCGAACCCGCGACCCTCAGATTGCGAATCGAGTGCCTTAACCACCTGGCCATGCTGTCCCACCATAAAGCAAAGTATATTAAAAACTGTGAACTCCAAGTTACTCTTGGATTTAACTAAATTAATTTTACTTCAAGACAAATCTTCTCAAGTATAAAAGCCTATTGCTAAATGTATGCTAAACCTTGCACTCACTTTTTTTTTAAATGCCAACAAAATGAAATACACTTAAAAGCCATAAAGACTCTTACTTTAAAATGAAAGTGAAAATATGTAAAAAATGGGAAAACAGCAGAAACTAACAGATTTCTGCTGAATACTCACAAAAGACAAAGGAACTTTAAGTTTAAAAAATAAATGCACATTTGAATAACTCTACATACACGAAAAACTGCACTAACTTTGTTGTTTAAAGCCTGAACGTAGTCTTAAATATTATAATAAACCCTCATATCTCTAATATATGGAAAATCATGATAGGTTCTTGATAAATCAGCTAGCCAGTGACTGGTCAGACTACAGACATGACCACTCACAGCGATTATCGGATTCGCTGACAAGAATAGCTCAGTTTGCTAATTACTTATGGTTTAACCATTTTTGTAAAGAAAACTCAGATAAGTAAGTTTTAGCCTTTACCTCAAACTCAACTCATTTAGAGAAAGCTAAGGTTAACAATTCATTTGATCACCTCACTGCATCCAAAAATAAACTATGAAAACAAAATAATTTTTAAAATCTTGCTTTCAAAACGAAAGGAATGGAAAACATATAATACATACCTGTACTACAATAGCATATCTGAAATTTTCGTGAAAATTTGGAAATGCACTTTTGTAGTATGGAGGCATACTAGGTATTTTACAACTTCTTGATTTAGTCAAGTATACTCTAGTTAAAGTCCCAAAATTTAATGCATACAGTCTACTAGGTACTGCCTGTATTTCAGTCACAAACGTTATGTTGGTGGCACTGTATAAACATACAAGTGTAAGTAGGTTTAAAATTGAACATTGGTCAAGAAAGTGGTTACTTTACCTAGTTACCTGTTGTTCAGGGTCATTTTTTCTATGGTATACATGTGTACTTTCTTGTGGGAAAGATTGTTGAAAATTAGAACACACTATGAAAAGGTGAAAGGTGGGCAGCAATCTTTTCCTCTGGCAAATCAGGTAGTGTCTTTAAGATAAGTCCTCCGTTGTTTTTTGGTTGAAATGATCAGCAGAGATTTAAGTAGTGCACACACACACACACACTGATAAAATATCATTGTATATCTGTGTAGATAATGCTATGTTCTCTCATTCTGGAACATTTGAAAGGTCTAAGCAAATTTTCACCAACTTTTAACCTCCAATAAAGGCACTGTCCTTTGCTCACGTATTTGTTGTTTTCATCGTATTTTTACGAAATAACCATTACTTCGCTGTTGTGGCCATCTTCATTCTTTAATCCAAACTTAGTCAAAGTCACGAGGATTCACTTTAACTTTTTAATATGTTTTGCATCAAATCTATTACCTTGAGAATCCTATCTGCTCACTCAAATCGAAATAGTGAACTTGAGAATATCACACTGTATGAATAAAAGAAATTAGCAAGTAAGAAAGTTTTTAGTATTATGTATGAGCTAAGCCTCTCATTAGTTACACGGAACTTGACGTATAACTTACAGTCAAAGAAATAAAATGCTTTCATTATCATTATGTAAATTGGATTTTGAATTATTTTTTTATTATATAATAAAAAATGCCCATCAATAGAAACCTTTATAACACTGGTGTTAAAAGTGGGATTATTTTGTAAAAATAAAATAGAACCAAGATTGAATTTTAAAATGATGATAACACATGCTTGCAGCAAATTTAAAGATTTAAGGAAAATGATGAGACATTAGAAACAAAATCAAGGAGAAGGAGACAGAAACTAAGAGACCGAGAAGAAAGAGAGATAATACTAGAAGAAACAGAAAATTAAAAATAAATTATGAAGAAAGGGAGAAAATTAGAAACCAATGAAACAGACTGAGGATATCTGACCTTGTTACTGCATGGAAGAAGTAGCAAACAACAAAATATTTATACAGTAAAGAGAATTTGAGCAACTTTTTGAGGTGGTTTAAAGAGGATGTAGCTTGAAATGCCTGGATAGAGAAAGAGGTGACCTAATAGTTGGTGTTAAGCCTAGACAGCATAGCTTTTGTTTCTGTCAAACTTCTTGACAACTCTACTGCTTAGACATGATAATAACAGGGCTGAATTGAATATTCGACTAAGTGAATAACCCTGCAATCCACAGGGTCGAGTCCTAGGCTAATAAGTGAGAATAAAAAAAAGTGAGAATTTGAAAAAAATTCAAGTTATGCATATGGTATGCCCACAGTGGCACAGGGGTATGTTTGTAGACTTATAATGCTAGAAACCGGGTTTCGATACCCGTGGTGGGCAGAGCACAGATAGCCCATTGTGTAGCTTTGTGCTTAATTACAAGCAAACAAGCATATGGTATGTTTCATCTAAGTGGACCATATTACTGTGGACAAGGTTGAAGAAGTTTCTCAAATGAACAAATGAGACACTATATGGTTGTGAAAGATCTATCTCTGACTGAAGTTTATCTTTAATGACTATGTTTAAGGTAATAAAGTCGAACATGTTATAGGACTGGTAGTAACTAGCAATAGTTCCTTCACTGGCTTCATTCATGCTCAGCTCCCATAAGGTGATTTTCCATCAGGTTTAAATATACCCAACTCATCTCATTCAGTAGTGCAGCAAAAACTACCTGTTCAATCAAGCTGGGTAAGACTCGGAAGATAGACAATATGGAGCTTTTATTACCAGTTAAACTGATTCAACGGATGGAGGACCATTGTTACAAACGTGTAGAGAGAGAAAGAATGACAGAAGAAACACATGTTTTAACTGTGACCAGTTTCGTATTGGAGATGAAACTACTTATGTCCTTTGTACTATCAAAATAATAACTGACCGGTCTCTTATTGTTTTAATTTTAGTAACAGCAGGAAATTTTACAATAGCAATGGCAGCTGCAGCACCCTTTTGTTTAAACTAAGTTCTTTAGGCTAGATTCTGGCTTTTCGTCTCAGAGGACACTTATCTTTTCTCAAATATGTGGTTGTTATTTTAGCTATGGCAGCACTGAGTATGACCCCTTCCATGTCAATGCATGTGCATGGATGTGAACTACAGATGTGGTAACACAAAGGAACAGTAAGAACTTTTTTCGACCTTGCCATATATTAGGCATTGCCAACCAAGCTACTACTCAGTCATGTTACTACAGTTTTCTTTCTTGCTAATAAAGATTAGCTGGAGGTGAATGGAGAAGCTTAGCTCCATTTGTACAATCAATGGCATCTCAAAAAGTGAAAGTAGTTGTTCCAGACCAGAAATCAAACACCATTATTTTAGGACTGACCTATTGCTGAAGTTATCTGTAAACATGGTCTGTGGGACAGGTAGGTTACAACTCTACCAAAAAAACAACAACAAAAAAAACTATTCAGTGCTGGCCAAATGGTTTCTGTGAGCCAGTGGATTGTTCAATTTTATTTAACCCAATAAACAGTCTTAATACCATCTAATAAAATAGTGATGTTCCATAGAACACTGCAAATGTAGTCACACGTGGGACCACCAACCAATACAGTCATAAAGCCAACGCATGAAATGCACTACTTTCTGTGAAAACACAATGCCATATTAGCTTGAAGTTTGGTTTATTTTGCAGTAAGGGTTGTACTTGTGTTTGTATGTAATTATGGAGAGACAAATTTGAGAATATCAGTTGAAATTACTCTCAGTCGAATGCAGGAATAAAAGGTGACTGTGGCAAGCAGAACAGTTTTTTCACCTCAGACACACTGCATTCAACAACAAACTCGTGATTACCAGCTGATACTGCTGATTTGAGATTGTGAAAGCAATTTTCACAGCAGCCAGTGTATCAGACTTAGGAGTCCGTTGATATTTACTGATATTGTAAATAAATAAATGCCTTGAAAGGGCAAACATGATTAATTAATACAAAGACACTGGTAACATGCAGTCCATTAAGCAAACAATGTGACAGCTTCTTTGGTCCCTTAGGGATACAGTCAGTGCTATAAGGGATGGAGTCATATAACTGATTGAAAGCACTTAGTTTTCACCAGTAGTAATAATGAAAAATAAAAGATGAAACATCAAGATTTTTTATCTACTTCAGGCAAGTAGATAAAAAATGCCAATACATTCATTCACCTATGCACAGATGAAATTTGGATATATTATAGAGGTCAACTGGCTCAGCACATTAGATCTTGCATCTAACTACTAGTAGGAAGAGTTGGATAATAAAAACCTTTTAACATTTGCGAAAAATTATATAAATTTTACATTATGTAATGCACCAATTATTGTCAAATGACGGAAAGAACAGTTATTGCGTGGTCTGTAATGTAGAATGGTGTTTAACGTAAGTATATGGTATTTTTCTGCACCATGCTAGGTAGTCACCGAGGACCTTAAACTAGTATTCCAACATACAAGTGAAATAGAACTGAAAGTGAAGCCAGGAAAATTTGCATTTATGCATGCATAGGTAGAAAACTTAGGACATGTAGAAGAAATGATTAATGTCTACAGATCCCATAAAAATTGTAGCAGTCTAGAACTGGTTCACATACTTTTAAAAGAGAAGTTCACAGCTTTCTCGTTTGTTTCTTTTTATCATATTATAGATAACTGGCCAGTTTCTCAATAATGACAGCATTGCTATCTGCATTGACTAAATTGATTCTCAGTTTAGCATGAGCAACATTTAAGATTCTAATGATTCGTTAGAGGTTCAGAAGAATTAGTTTGCTGGATGATCTTGGGGTTTTTAAAGGTTGAAAAAACAAACAAAAACATTATATTTTGGGAGAATTAGCTTTGATTATTTTAATAACCACTTAAGTTGTGAAAACTATATATTCTTTATATATATAAGTGATGTTCTCAAACTAAACAAGTGATATTAACCACAGAACGGCAACTGTCACTTTCCCAATGAAGCCCACGCTTTTTAAATGGACTAAGGAATGCAAGGCAATCTTCCCACTCATGAAATGTGATGTAGCTCATGTTAGCCTGTTCATGGCAGGACTGTTTACTTATTGTAGATAAAAATGCAAGAGACAGTGTCATTGGAGCAACAATCAGCAATGGTTATATTTGTTATGTTTAATGACTGTATTTTTTTGTAGAAATTGCCATTTCATTTAAAAGGGTTATACTGTATGATTGATGCACCGTTTTTATATTCTTGCATTAATTGTGTCACATTATTTAGGACTCAGCTTAACTGCTGTATATTGTGTACTGCATGTGATTTTGTATGCATATTTGGCGTTTTTTGTAGTTTGTCCTGATAGGTTCTTGATAAATCAGCTAGCCAGTGACTGGTCAGACTACAGACATGACCACCCACAACGATTATCTGATTCGCTGACAAGAATAGCTCAGCTTGCTAATTGACCGTACATTATAACGTCCCCACGGCTGAAAGGGCGAGCATGTTTGGTGTGACGGGAATTCGAACCCGCAGGTTGCGAGTCGAGCGCCCTAACCACCTGGCCATGCCGGGCCTTTATATTAATGTAGAGTATAATGTACAACATATTGTTACACAAACTAGAGTTCTTAATTAGCTAATCAGTTAATTTCATAAAGAATAAACCATATATGTCTGGCAGCCATGCTAGGGGCAACTGAATTAGTCACGTGTTCAAGTCGAAAGGGTGTTTGTTAGTGCTTCCCAAAGAATTTAATTTTTTACCGGCAAGTACCATTAATTTGTTTTCGTAACTCATTCCATGACTCCTCATAGTTCTGTTGTTTGTTCATAAAGACTTAAAGTTCATAAAGCTTTTATTTGCGGAAACATATGTTAGCTAAGTTCTTGCACAGATCTTAAAATATAACGTTGATAAATGGAAACATTGGCACATGAAGATATGTAGATCTTGAAAGTCGAGTTGTTCAAAACTTGAAAATAGCGTTGATAAGTGGATCAATTGTTGGTTGAGATGTTGCAAAGGAAATATCTGCTGAAGCTTTTCGCCAGACATTAATCATAGCAGAACCGTCTGGAAAATGATCTATATTATTATTATTATTTCTGGCAGTTATTTAGATCTAAAAATAATTATTTCCGAAGAAATATTGTATTTTTTGTTAAAGGGTTTTCATATATATTTCTATCAGTGTTAGAGAGTCTACTTTTGTTTCATGTATGCAATTTTTTCTTTGGTAAAGGACGTTCTTTCAGTATTTTGGATTATTTCCTCGTGTATTGGTATTAATGTTCACTTGTATCTAAAGTGTTTTCCTCATTAAGTATATTGTATTTGATCACAAATCACAAATAAAGGTGTGTGTTTTCTTCTGATCATTTCATTTTCTTCTATTATGTATTTCAATTGTATAACATTATCAAACCTTTTTTTTTTCTTTTAATTAAAATATACTTAAAGGGTTTTATTTTAATTATTAT
>NW_013666992.1:0-2468 GCF_000517525.1 Limulus polyphemus | reverse complement strand
ATATATATATATATATATATAAGGTTTGATTTTGGTTACTTAATTAAATACTTTTGGCATTCTTCGTTTGAAGGTTAAAAATGTTTTAAGTTTCATTAATTAGAAAAAGCTAAATAGCAACCAAAAGCGTCATGAAAACAAAAAAAAAGATAAACTTCCTTTCCAGGATAGAGTTGTGCGTGGCTTAATAGTTACCTGCTGGGATTGTGAACCTGAAGATCCATCCTTTGCGACCCATTGTCGCAAAAACGTGCTGAGTACTTTGAAACTGTGTGTGTGTATGTGCGCGCGCGCTGAAAGAGTAGCGGTCAAATTCCATTATTCAGTCAGACCATGTGCGCTTTACCTTTAACTGAAAATATTAAAATTTGCAATATATATATATACTAAGGAAAAGTCAAACCTAGATAAATGAATACTATTTCTAATATGAACTACTTTAAAACAACGAGAAAACCCCTTATTTTTTTATTCGCTCTGTAACCATTATAATATACACATAAAACATTTACCAACTATAATATATCACTAGGGGGAAAACTCGTGCTTCGAGTATGAAACATTTTTTTTTGGCTGTGGTATACATAAAATTTAGATAATGTAAAGACAGTGCTATGTATTTAAAGTAATTAAAACAGTTAAATGACCTGCCAAGATTATTCATGTGTGAGGCTAGATATTAGAGTTCTGAACGAATTTGATGGCCGTGCGTGGCGTCTCAATGACTGCAAGCTTAAACCTACGTGAG
This sequence comes from Limulus polyphemus, assembly GCF_000517525.1. NCBI lineage: Eukaryota > Metazoa > Arthropoda > Merostomata > Xiphosura > Limulidae > Limulus > Limulus polyphemus. The sequence continues at coordinate 1,720 of NW_013666992.1, read as the reverse complement.
TTAAACCTATTATACAACACGTGATACCCACCAAACATCTCCAGTATTAAAGACACTTTGAGCTAAATGTTCTGGTTAAAAATGGTAAACCGATCAACGTATCTAATAAGAGGTATTAAGGGCAAGTATTAAAAACTTAACAGGGTGACGGTAACGGTACTCTAAGTGTCTATAAAATGATGAAGAAATTTACACATAAAACCTTAACACGTAAACACTGCTGAGGGATGACAGATTCATTCCCCAAATACATTTCCCTTTGCAATGTATCGTACTATTTACACCCACCCCTCCCTTACGCATATTGTGACGTCGTCTGTACATCTATAGTCCTAATTTCATTTTTGCATTGTTTAATAAAATGTAAAAAAGCTTCCCACGTACGCACACACGTTAGTTTTTAATTGTATAGATTTAGAAATTGTTATATTGAAAGTAAACTCTCTTCCTTAAAAAAAAATCTTAGATGCGCGCCTGGATCAGAAAATAGTTTGTTGTGGGTGCTGTTGACTGGCTGACTTCTTACTCTTCTATCAGTTCCAATTTCAGGAAGACTATGCGCAGATAGCTCTTGAGGAGTTTTGCTTGAAATTCTGAAACAGACTAAATTTCTAGAATAATTTAAAGAAAATATTTCGTGCCTAACTGATCGATTAAACTATTTCGAGTTAATAAACATAATTCTATTCTAATAATTTCAACAGTTGTTTATCATAGGGTGGTAAATTTTTTATACTAAGTTTGAATAAGGAGCTACTGATTAGTATTTACCTAGAATTTAAAATTAACACACAAACATACAACGTTAATACACCTTCGAAAGAAATCTATAACACACAGTGGAATGAGAAAAAAACGAAAAACAGCGTTAGTAGTGATGTCGTCAGTGCGTCAGAAATCCCAGATGTTACCTACCTTGCCACTTGCGAATCACATCCAATCGCTGCTCTCTGTGACATCAGCTCAAAATTATTGTGTCTGGACAGAAAAAAGGTTTCTGTATGCAATGTGATGTGAATTAGAGGCGTTGTGTGCGGTCATTCAGATAGTGAATAAGAACAAAACAGTAATACAAACACTTCGTTCAACCACTGCGAGAAAGATATAGCAAGGATTTTAGGTATGTTGTTTTAAAAGTATTTATGTTGCGTGTTAGGCAGAATGAAAAAAAAAAACTCAATGGATGTTCATCCACTACTTTTGTAGTGAAGGCAGCAAACTGATGCTCAGTAGTCAATGTTTACCCGTGTTCATCATGCCTCCTCTTGCGCGTGATCAAGATACCAGTCTGGTGTTTGATGAAGATAACGCTGTGTTCCAGGTAAAATGTGTTTTGGTTGGAGATAGAGCCGTAGGAGAGACAAGTTTTATTGTCAGCTACACCACAAACAGCTATCCGTCAGAATATATACGTACAGCTTTTGATAATTATTCTGGTAAGTTGACACACATGGACCAACTGCTGCTTCGCGACCTTACCTTTGGTGATACAAACATTTCAATAATAACGTGGTTTGTAGCTAAAGTATACATAACATGTTCTCTAACTAATGTTACTTTCAGTTAATTTAAATACGCCGTATCTAAATAACTACTCAACTTTGGAACAATTATGATTAGTTACCTGGATTTTAATTAAAGTGTTTCCACCGTTTAATATAATCATTGTCTTGATTTGATTATGTTTGTTTGTAATTAAGCACAAAGCTACACAATGGGC
>NW_013666991.1:294486-299699 GCF_000517525.1 Limulus polyphemus | reverse complement strand
GTAAAGTTATATTCGGAAAGAATAAATCAGTTTTATTAAGTAAAGAACTTGTGTCGCTTAAGTTTCGTCGGAACGAAGTTACGGAAAATCAATTAACAAACGGAGACGTAACAATATGTATATATAGTATGTCACTCATCTGAGTGCTAAGTGATTTCCACATTAAGATTAAAAATACTTTTCTCCATCTCAAAAACCTCAAAAATTAGAGATTAAAGCAACTTCTCATCCCAGTAATATTGAAATTTATTGGTTAAAGTCATGTTTGTTCATTTGCCTAAAATGTTAATTTTTAAGTTAATGGTAAAATTGTGTCTAAAGTTAAGGAAAAAAAAGCATTATTTTGAATGAAAGTACAGATTTTATTGCTTCCTTATCATTTATATTTGTTTTCACTGAATGACTTATTTCCAAATCCTTTATGCTTGTTTCTAAAATTATGGGCATATTTAACTAAGCAACCTTCTGAAATTGTCAAATCCTGCTATGTATAGTTTCCTTTCACAGTTGTGTGTAATTAAACATATCTGAAGGCAGATAAGTTGGAAAAAAACTAACATTTGATTTTCATAGTTTCTGCATATTATTCAGCATGCTGAAAGAAACTCAAAGGAAACAATAATAATATAATGTTTGTTACAGAAAGGAACAAGCCCAATCCAGTACATTGCTGCACATCTGTCAAAGATATATGGTTTAGATTGGAGCCCAACACAAGAGCATCAGTTGGCATCTTGTGGCCAGGACTACAGTGTAAAGGTGACTTTTAGGAATGAATTAAATGAAAATGCCAGCATGCTAATGATTTAGTGTGTGCATTTGTACATTTAACCATCAGCTGATATTTTATAGTATATACCATAAGTGTAGAGGTAATTGTAAAGAATAAAGCAAGTACTGTTACCATAGGAATATTATAATTGATTTTATATAATTAACTTGTAAATTTTGGTGGTAATATAACATATGAAACTTGTAAAATGATGCTACTTTTATCCAGAATATTTTAATTGTATGCCTCATTTTTATGTAAGCTTCAAAAAGATTTTTAAATTTAATTTAAATTTAATTATTTTATATCTTCTAGAAAAATATTCTGTTTTAGTAAATAAATGTTGAACTATATTTTATAACATCTCTAACCTGTTTAAGTCATAATAGTAATGTATAGTTTTTAAGAGCTTTTTTCAACACCAGAATTTAATCAAAAACATACAAGTAATAGTAACTTTTAGATTCTTTTTTTAAATGAAAATTGGAGATGTAATGAATATTTGATATATACCTGTCGTTTTAGTTCTGGGATGTGACAAATCCTAGAAAGGTTGAGAGCACTTTAGTATCTGGAGCTCCAGTTTGGAGAGCTAGATATACTGTAAGTAGATTTTCTGTTACATTTTTAGTAACTTTTAAGATTAAAGTAAAAAGTAAGGGAATAACCTTGTTAGATTATTTATTCTTTTACCAAGAAGGAAAAGGTTTTCATGTTTCAAGTCCAATATATATATTACATATAATTGATATATATATGTATATAAGAGAAATGTGTTATGTTATAGATATATTTTTCTCTCATTGTTTTTTTCTGGAAGATGTATGGATATGATAAAGATTGGTAGGTCGTTTTAACATTGTTTTAAGATTGAAAAAAGTGTTGAGGTAGCATATGATTATACCTAAGCTTATTTTAGTGACCTATGGTTTTTGTTTAGAATGTAAAGTATAGGATGTTTTATGTTCTTGTTGTCTGTGATGTGCTTTTCTATCTGATTTTAGCAATTAATATTACTTTGTCACAGATGTTTACATCTTTATATCATCAAAACTGTTTGGCATTTTCGTATGATTGTATTATGACTGCTATACGAGCAGAAAAGCATTTTCATCATTAAAGATTTTAGAAAGTTTTAAACTTTTTTCATGATTTTATTTGGATATTTGTTTCAAGCCATTTGGAGAAGGGATGATCACAGCTGTCGTTCCTCAGCTGAGACGGGGAGAGAACAGTCTCATTCTCTGGAATACTTCTAACTTGAGTAATCCTGTTCACACTTTTGTGGGTCACTCTGATGTTGTCCTGGAATTTGAGTGGAGTAAGTTAGGAGAAGGTAATTGTTAAAATTGTTCTTTTTTATTATTACTTGTGAAAACTGTGATTGTATTAAGAATTCTTGCTTTCTTGTTTGAAAACCTAAAGACTTGACACTTAGTAATCTTTTTGTCAGTAAATTAATAAACTTAGTGACATTGAAGTAAGACATTTTTGTCGAGGATAAAAGAATGGTATATTTATTAAATAGTTTTTATCACAGGTTTTTGTAGTGATTATCTATATAAGAATTTCAGTGCATAGTTAAGGTGAGGCAATTATTATCCGATTTTGTTTTAGGTTTAAAATTCAAATATCAATTTAAATGGTGTAGGTTACACAGTTTAAAATATATTTTACTGATTAAATTAATTAGTGGATTTTTTGCAGCTTCTAAAATATGCATTGACTCTTAAAGAAATGTAAAATGAATATACATGATTGTTAATGTAGTGAAAAATCCAAGAATTGGTTATAGTATAACATAAAAAGTACTAATGCTCTCTCTGATTATTTTTGCATACAAGATATGATTCATTGATTTTTTTTTTGGTAAAGTTGTAGTTTACAATTGTTAAATATTTTCTGATATTTTACTAAAATAGGTTATTTTATCTGTACACTAATCTTTTATTCTTTTAAAAAAAGAATCTAAAGATTATCAACTCCTGACGTGGTCTAAGGATCAAAGCTTACGTATTTGGAGCATTGATTCCCAGCTACAGCAGGTTAGTTTTTAGCCTATGGTTTATGTCAGATTTAAGTAAAACAATTTTTGGTATATAGAAATCAAAGTTTCCAAATATGTGAATTTTTCTCATATAACCAGAATCCAGATAAATTAAGGAAGGTAGCATTTGTGTTCTGCATATATATGGTCCACTGTAGTGGTAATTTTGCCAAATATACTCACTCTGAAGCATCAGTTGGCATCTTGTAGCCAGGACTACAGTGTGAAGATGATCTTAAGGAATAAATGAAACTATAGCCATGGCAACAATTTATTGTGTACCTGTGTACATTTTAAACTATAGTCTAGGTTCAGACTCTTCAACAATAATTTACATCAATTAGTTCAAATATTCCAAATATTAAAATTGCTGAGATAGGTGAAAATAAAAACAAAGCATTGGAATTACGACAAGTACTGGTTATTGAGTTTGTAAACATAAACTGACAATTTCAGTATTTAGGGATTTTATAAATATTACAGTAAAAAGTTAATATTTATTTATGTGAATCTGTTATGCTATGACCTCTGAGAGATTTGAAATATTTTTTTTGTACTTCATTAGTTTTCTGATATTATTATGAGGGTTTTCAAGTATTAAGTGTGCATGTTTCTTAGCTTGGTTCTTAGTGAATCAGAAAAATAAGGAAGTCTGTTTTTACTTCTACATTTAGTTCCTGTAATTTCTTAAGTTTTCTTCTCTCATTTATTGTGCTTTTAGTTTCGTATTTCAAATGAAAGAAAAGAAACCGTTATGTGCTTTTCATGGGTTAGTTTCATATCTTAAATGAAAGAAGAAAAAAACCTTTTAATATTGTTTGTTTATTCTTCCACATATAAGTAGTTGTTGAATCGTATTTTGTCAAACAGCTGTGTGGACATGAAGTGTTTCTTGAGGAAGAAGGAGAATTTCTTTCTCTTGGAGCAGTAGCTGTTAATGATTTGGACGCAGCTGAAACCACTAGTCAGGCATCTCAGACCAGCTTGCGGGATACTGATGGAACAGGTCAGATTACTCCACCTAAAACCACTGATAAAAAGGATAATTCGTCAAACAATCAAAAATCTCCAGCTGCTCAGAGCCCATTACCATCTCAACCCCAGACTCTTCAACAAGAATTTACACTGATTAATTTGAATATTCCAAACATTAGCATTGATGAGGTAAGTAAATAATAGACAAGTAGCAAAGCATTGGTCTTACAAAAATTAGTGGCTTTATATGATGGCTTTTTAATTAGTGAACCAGAACTGAAATCAAATACAGAATTATTTCATTTAGACTGGTTCCTTTGTCAAATATATACTTCATTCCATTATTGACAGTTATATGCAGTAGTATGTCATATTGTTGATTTTTTAAAGTGTTTCTCTCTACAAGTTTTAAATGTATTTTACATGTTATTATTTATTGATCATTTTTCATTCAGATGTGTTACAAATTTGTCTGATAGTCAGCATTATTGTAGCTTGAGAATTGGCTAAAACATTGACTAGGGCTAGAGCATTATTGTGTAGAAAAGGTTTAGGAAACTTTTATATAATTATAGTGAAATAATGGTCTTCATCATAGTTTTATGGTGTTTCCCAGAAAAATATAATAAAATGTCTGAAAATTAAGTAACACTTGTATTTTGGTAACTGATGTGATATTACATCACAATACAACTGGTAGTAATTATAATTACATTCTTTACTGACCCGTTAAAGGATCCTGTGTTTGTTATATTCCACAAATGATAGTTTACCTGTGGTGAACACAGAATGAATAACTTTAATTAGACATCATAAGCAAAATGTATTAAAAAGGAAGTAAATTTTTATTGACTTGATTCTGTCTAGTATATTCATTCACCTTGTACTTTACCAGATGGACCCCATTAAGCGTACCTGCACAGTGACAGCTGTTAATGGAAAGCATTGTGTATGTCTGAAGTTGACCTTTCCAGCATCTTATCCTTACAAGGCACCTCCAACTTTTCAGTTTTCCAAAAGGACAACAGTGGATAACAATCTTAAAACAAAGCTTATAAAGGTATTGTTGGAAATGTATTGTATGTAGTTTGTTTGGGGGGGATTAAAATTTTATTTGAGATTTTAATTTACATATAGAAAAATCTCTTAAACACTTTGAAAATCGAATCACCCAAATGTCTGAAGAAATCTATTTTTCCCAGTCTTAAATGTATTTTACTTCTAAACTATGATGTACAATTTCTGAGTGCTTGAGGTTAAACTGAAAAACTTTTTATTATATACTAGAAATTGCCATATAGATTGTAGAGCTTCTGTCTATTACCAGAGATATACATTATGGTTGTGTTGATAAAAAAAAAAATACTATATACCTCCAGACATTTACCTAGACTTTGGTTGCATGTAGTTTCCTAATGT
>NW_013666991.1:288679-294476 GCF_000517525.1 Limulus polyphemus | reverse complement strand
TGCCATATAGATTGTAGAGCTTCTGTCTATTACCAGAGATATACATTATGGTTGTGTTGATAAAAAAAAAAAAATCTATATACCTCCAGACATTTACCTAGTACTTTGGTTGCATGTAGTTTCCTAATGTTATTCAGGAAACCTAATAAAACCATTCTCAGAATCCTCCTGATTAACTTTCAGTAATGTTTTTGTGGTTATGAAGCAGTGTTTAAACTAATTTGACAGCAAATAAACTTCATTATCTCTTTGTGTTAAAAGGATTCACATTCAAGTAAAATGAAAAAAAGTCAAACTGTATTAAAACTTACGAGGTAATATAAATGGGAATTAAATCATTGAAGCAGCAGAAGTTTATTGTTCAGTTGGAAACTGATCTTAATTTGTGACTGAATGTTTCAGATCTTAGATTAATAATTGACTTGCTGCATTTTCTTATTACTTCTGTTAATTTCTATACTAGACCATAAGGTTACTGAAGACATATATACACATACATAGATACAACTCCCCCCCCCCCCCACCACACACACACGCATACATGTATACAGAAACGTGTGTGTTAACATTGTGTATGTATGCTAATCATTATCAACATCAATAAGTTATGATTTTTGAAAAGGACATTATTTTTAACTACCAGCTTAAATGAGTGTACACATTTTACTGGTTATTTATATCTAAGTTCCATGTAGAATTCTTAGGTTAAAAAAAAAAGGTGTGAAACAAATAATTTGGAGTTTTTAAGCAGATACTGAAAATTTTACTTGTAGGTGTTAAGAACAACATCAGTTCAACAAGTGAAACGAAACAGGTCTTGTTTGGAGCCATGTCTGAGACAGCTGGTAGCTACATTGGAATCGTGTACTGTAAGTAAAAACAAAACTTAAGCTCAACTTGATTTATAAGGAGGGGAACAGAATTTAGTTTCTAACTTTATCGACCTTTTTTAGTCACACAAGTGAACTTGATTATACTTGAAAAAAAATCTACTGAAGGTATTTGGTATGATATTATTATTATTATAAACATTTTGGAGTTGATAAATAGAGACAAAAACAGTTCTAATTACAGAAAATTTACCTAATGCTTTTTTTGTTTTTGAAATACACAAGAAAATGATGTATCTCCAGTAGTTATTTATTAGTTTTAATGGTTTAACTAGTCAGATGGTCAAGACCAGCAAAATCAAACGAGTCCATTCCATATTGAACCAGGAAAAGAACAGTATCCTGGAATAAATGTTCCAGTGTATGGCAGCTTTCAAGATGCAAGTGTACCCTTTCCTCGCACATCAGGAGCTAGATTTTGTGGAAGTGGTAAGTGGCTAAAAGGTTTTTTAATTCAAATTTGATTCTAATCATAGCTTACAGGTATGATAATAAATATCTGTTTCATGGTTAGTTTCCTTTAAGTATTTTTAATTACAGATTACATGCACTTTAGTGTACTAACTCTTTGAATAAATTTAAAAATATATTTATTCTGGTTATACTTCTAAAAAAAAATTAATAATTTATGGATATAATTTTATATGAAATTTAATTATATTTAAGTGCAAATGAAAAAAACAAAGACTAATAACTCATTATGGATTATTATTCAAAAATTCCACTGGGTCAAGTTACATTTAAAGCCAATGATAATTTTTTACTTAATCATTGCAGATTTTCTTGTGTGTTTTGGTCGTCCCCCACACCTCCAGAGAATGAATGTCCCTACTGAGCTAACACCCAGATCACTTTCAGCCTTGGGAGCCTATCTTTCATCTCACATTTTGCCTATAAAAAGTCGAAGCACACCATCTTCTTCCCAGTATCACCTCATGTATCCTCCAGTAGCCCGTAGTCCAACTGGTGACTCGTCTGTCTCAATATCCTCTTTTTATTACCAAGATAGAGCTCATGTAAGTATTATTTGTATTATCACCATATATGAATGTATTCTCTATTAGCCTGCCCATAGTTCAATAGGGGACACATCTTTTCCAACACAATAACTCAACTCACACACAGATTAGCTATCTTTTTCAGTGTGTTTGCCGAAGAGATTTGCATTCCACTAACCTTGAGGCAACCTTGACCTAAGTTCACCTGATTATACTTGAATTGTGCCATACACCTCCATGAGCACTAAGTTGCCTTATGCATTTGCACTTGTGAATCTTCATTCTTCTCCTTAGCATTGTATTGTACAGACATGCTTAAATTTCTTGTCTGTGTTCAATTTATTGAGATTTGCATTGTTAACAAAACTTTGATTTTGATTTTCTTTAGGTTTTATTTCATAAGCTTTAATTTTTTATCATGAAATATGAAATAATGGTGATTTATACTTAGTCCTGAATGTGGAATGTTGTTCATACTTAGGCCTTATTTCTGCTGTAGCATTTGGAGGCTTGTTAACTGTCAGGGTCATTGCTGTCATTGTTCAACATGCTGTAAATTACCACATGCTTAATGGGCCTCCTACTCTTGTCCTATTGGCCAAATTTCTTTCTCCTCAATCTGGAATATCTAGAATATCTATTAGATTACGACTTTTATGTGATTTGCTTTGGGTAGTACCTTACCATTTGTGAAACGACCTTAACCTTTAAATCTCTTTATCAATTTCCTTCACAAGTTTGTTTCTTTTCATCTGTTTTACCTGTGTTCTTTATTATTTTTCATTTTATCACTTTCTGATGCATGATTCTTGGGTTCATCATGTTATTTCTCCTTGCTTGTTATTAGATTTTATATTATTTTCTTTATCTAATAACTCCATTTTCATGCCCAAATGCCTCAGAACCCCTCACATTTTTGTGACTCCTTTTGTCCTGATTTGTAGACTTTCTTTTCTTTTCCTAATTCTTTGTAATTAATATCTATCTGACCAGCTTGGGTATCAAGCCCTTTTACCTTTCATTTCACTTCTAGTTCCCCATTTGCATGACTTTCCTCGTCTTTTTCTCTCTATCCTTCTTTATTCCCACTCCTAACTGCATCTTTTATCTGAGGAATTTCTTAATGTTTTTGATGGCTTCTGTAGACATTTATTCCTTTCTCTCTTTGGCCTCTCCCACTTCTTCTGCTCTATCCCTCTGTTTTTTTTTCTCTTGCTGTTGGGGCACGTTGGGTTGAGTTACATTCCTCTTTACTGTACCTTTTTTCTTTTGTACTTATTATTCATCTGTCTCTCTTTCATTACTCAGACATCTTCAATGGAGTTCTTTTCCTCATGGTGGCTTGGTCTGATGTTATACAACTTCTGTCCTCGTTATCTTCCAGGGTTTTTTCCTCTTTCTCAACTGTGCTCTTTACTCCTATTCCTCATCTAGATCTGTTTTTTTTTTCATTCTGAATTCCAGGCTTTCCTCTTTTTTATTCTTGTCTTCCCTTGATTAGTCACTCTTCTTGCCAGTGACTATCATGTACATATGTTACTGTGAGTACCATTCTCTTTACTTGCTGTTGGTCTCAATTTCTCTCAACAGTCACTTTACTCCTTAGTCTCTTTTCTTGGTCCTCTTTTCTTCACTTTTGTTCCCATTTCCTTTTTTCTTCCCTCTGACCCTATCTATGGTCTTTTTTACCCAGTTTGTGGTTGGCCATGGTTGATGTGTCAGTTAGGATTTGGACTAATCTTAGGATCTAGGTCTTTTCTCACTCCCACTCACTGTTGGGTACTTTTGGGCATATTTTTCTTCTCCCACTTCAACTGATTTCAGCCTATCTTCTTTGCCTGTTAGCTATGTCATATCTGGTCACCAGGTTTTACACTTCTTGTTCTCTCCTTGCATGTGAGGTTCTTTTGCTTTTGGAGACTCTGGTTTCCCTATAACTTGTCAATCCTTTGGGGGCACATCCTTATGTATATACTACAGTTGACCCTGTGAACCCAGTGTTTTCTTTCTTGGGATCCTTTGTCCTCTGTTGTGAGCCTCTCCACAAGGAATTTTCATGGTAATTGGACCCTGCCTGTTCTACTTCTTGTGTTCCCTTTCCACCTCTCAAACCAGATCTCTCCCTTCTTTGATGCTTCTCTCTTTGAGTGAGGTACATTTTTTGATGAGGACAAGACTTCCAATGTTTGGATGCTGGACAAGAGTTCACACCACATCACTATGCTCAACTTTCTTCCTCTTCATCAGGCATTGGTTCACTTGGTAATTTTCCTTTCAGCCTATTTATTCCATGTTCTTTTTCTGCTCCAACCATCGTTATGGCTCCTGTTCTAGTTTTTTTTGTTTTGGGCACTAACCATACACTTCTGAACCTATTCACATCTTTTACCAGGAACTTTGATCTTGATGGTGGACTGCCTTTTTCAGCAAGTTCATAATAGAATAGCCTCTACACCCCTGGTCTTTCAAGGGTTTATCCTTGGATGGACACATCTGTCTTGGACACTTTTGCCACCCTTCTCAACTCTGGGCTTTCTCTCTTATGGTTCTCTGTTCCTCGTGTTTGGCTTTGACTGTTGATTTCTCAGTCAGGCCTGGTCTTCTCTATACCTACTCCCCTATTTGTGTTTAATGTCTGAGCCTTGCATTTACACACTACTCTCCTTCTTGGGCTCTGTTGTTGGTTCTTTCTTGACTACTTTAGCCTTGATCCACTTGATATTCTGATCCCTTCCTCTAGGACTTCCCATTATCCCCTCTCTTCCTCTTGCTTCTCACTCTCACACTTCTCTTCTTCATCAGGAATTTGCCTGATCAGATGCCTATTGGGCCAGACTTTTCACTAGTGTGGCATTATTCTCAACACTTCTTGTTGTCATTCCACTGTATTTGTCTGTAACCTTATGTGGAAAGTCCTTTGTCATTAATCTTTCCACCATCCTTTCCTCCTGACAGTAATTGTGTGCACCACCTTTCTGCTGACATTACCCAACTGCTAGTCAATGAATTCTTGGTCTCAGCCTTTCCTAGGTGTCAAGTGGCCCTGTCCATAGCCTTTCTCCCTTCTCAGTACCTAGAGGTGTTTCTTTCCCTATCCTCCCCTTTCTGTTCTACTCCTTTGTTCTCCTCAGTTCTTCTTGCCCAACTCCCTTGCGTGACTGAGACTTTAATGAGGTTTTACACGATCTCATGTCTGCCCCCATTGGAGTCATTGATTTTCGGGCTTTTGTATTGCTTTCTCTCATGACTTGTTTTCTCCTCCTTCTCTCCTACAATTACCATTGTTTCAATGTCTATCTCTCAGATGCTAATGGCCCACTATTCCACTTTCCCTGGACCAATCCTTTCTTCCTCTAGCTTTGACTGCTTTGAGGTACACTGTACTTCTCTCCTATCTCCGTATCTCTTACCTATTGAACAATTTGCACCCAGCTTGACTGCTGTGCCCTGCTGGACTGTTTGGTGTGCCTTATCATGGATCTTTCCCCTTAGGAGTCCTTGCCTTCATCTGCCCCTGTCTTTCCATGGTCCTCTTTCCTTATGAGATGAGTCCGTCAACTCTTTCATTGGCAAGTTTGTCTCTGGGTGTGGATGCTCACAGAATATTTTTCTTTTATTTGCATATGATTTGTCTCCTTTTTCATTCTTTTACATTTCTTCTTTGATGGCCCTCGCACGACCTCTTCCAGGTCGGCATATGAACTCCCTTCAACACATTCATTTTCTCTCCACATTCTGGATGTTTTATCTCCTGATGGTTTTCAACTTCCACAGCGTCTATCTAATTCAATTTTTTTAATAACTCGTTAAAGTTCCAGTACAATATTCCCTCGCTATTCGTGGGGGTTACGTTCTTTACCCCCCGCGAATAGCGAAAAAACCGCGAATATTTGGATGCAGTTTTAAAAC
>NW_013666991.1:282244-287730 GCF_000517525.1 Limulus polyphemus | reverse complement strand
GGGCAAAAATTCAAGTGTTTATTTTTACAATATTATTTACACCCTACAATGCCATTCAAAACAGCCCAAACAACCATGTTGAAAACTCACGCGCGAATGAGAGAGAGAAACAGCTGATCAGCAGCACGTGTATGCAGCCAATCAGCAAGAAGGAGAAACTAAAGCTGTCTATGACCTACAAAAACCCGGTTTACCGAGCATTCGTTTTTATGACGTTATGACGCTAGCCCGGTATACCGGCATACGATGCGATAGGGTTAAGAGCCTAACCCGCGAATATGCGGGGCCGTGAATGGGGAACCGCGAACAGGTGAGTGTATACTGTATTCTTATTCCTTGTCTTTTTATTACCTGATGTATCCACTATGGGCAACATATCTGAATTTATGTAAGTACATTTTCCTCATGTGCAATTATATTTCTGCAGTTCATATCTTTTATTAAGTAATGTTCCATCCTTAGGCATCTGCTTTATTTACAAATCAAAAAATATCTGTGATAGAGCCTTAAGGTAAGAACTTGCTTAGTAAAACTAGTGACTTTGTGTAACTAATAATAAAGAAGTTTGGTGTTATTCTTATTGTAGGTTTTATTTTTCTACTGTCTCACTAATTTTGTTGTGTATTTCATTTCCATCTAAATTAATAGTCATATCCACATGCACATATAAAAGAATATGATTTGATTATATGTTTTTAAACCTGGCAAAAAGTTTTATTAAAAAATGATACTAAATTTTAATGGTAAAGTTTAAGTGTAGGATTAGTTAAAAAAATCAATTTTGTCCTCTAAAAGTATTTATTCCTGATTTGTCATTTTGTTTTTGTTTTGCCTTTAGAAACAAAAGATAGATCGAAAACACTCCCGCAATAAGAGAGAGAGGAGGTCCTCTTCACAAACACAAACAAGTACACTTGGTACTGTAATGTTATATAGTGTTCTTGGGTTGATACCTATAAGTCCTGCCTTAGCACAGCATTATGTGTAAGTATATGAACTATAAAATATACTTTCTTTGGTTATAAAGAATGTTCTTTAAATTATTACAGTACTTGTGATATCTAGATGTAGAGTACAAGGAATTTGTTGTCAGAATTAAAATCATCAGTGAGTTAATATGTTTTTAACATGGTATTAAACCTAAATGAAGCTAAATTGTGTTATGAATCTATAAAATCTACAAGATATTTGATATTTATACTCCCATGTCTTTGTCTAGTAAGAGTTAGGAGTTGGTTAAAATTATTGTACTGTGTCTATACTGTGTAGTACAATTTTATATTTTTATTCGATTTTGATACATGAAGCTTTGTATTAATAGTGTACTTTTTCTCCAAGTCAGTGAAGAGTTTTAATGGAAGTCTATCATTGGGTGGGCTCATTTTAGATTATTCTGCAATAGTAATGCAAAGCCCAGTCCACTTAACAATGAGTTATTTCTTCAATAATGTTATATACAGGCTCTGTTCACTGGCAGGCCTAACTTCACAAACAACATTTCAACAAATATTCTGAATACTAATGGTATACCTAACTTACAAATATAACTTATTTGTTAAATTCCCTCTCTAACACTCACTAATTTATTGATAACAAATTTATTGACTAACTCACTAGCTAATCATTTGCTGATCAACTGACTGAATGACTGACTCACTATTCCTGGTGTTTAAATATTGATAAAACTTTTCCAACAAGGCTTTAGAAAATTTGAGTAACTCATTGTGTGATGTTAATTCTAGAACTTCGGAAGTTTCTAGATGTCACGTGCTATCACTATATCATGACAAAACCCAGTCTTGTGACCAATATAAAACTCTCTGCAACAGTGTCTTCTCCCTGTATTATGAAGTTAGTCCTTTGAATAATTTCAGTACACAAATAAAACAGTACACTAAACTCTTGAAAAAAGAAGAGTTAGAGGGGATCTGATTGAGGTGTTTGAGGTTGTAAAGGAAATTGATAGTGTTGATGCATCACCTTTTTTGATACTTAACAGTGAGAATAGTAGTTCTAGGGGACACAAATATAAATCTTCGTAAGGTAGGAGTCATTTTCAGCTGAGACAGTTTTATTTTTCTAACATTGTGGTTGGCCTTTGGAATGGGTTGCCTTTGGATGCTGTGGAGGCAGTAAACATAAGTGAGTTTGATAACTATATGAACGATAAGGGCTGGCTTTAAGATTTTTCTTAATTTCATTATTTATTAGTTTAGAGGATGAGACAGCCGTGATGGACCACTAATTCCCGTGTTGTCCCTAAACATTGTCATGTTATATGTTAAAATTCCATAATTAGCAATATGGTCATTATTTACAATTAATAAAAATTAAAGTTCATGAACAGACATTATATTCACTATATCATGAATTATATGTATCGAATAAAGTACAGTTGTAAATCTGACTAACAAAACAAAGTCTTTGTCATCTTATTTATTGTCTAAACTGTTCACCAGATCACTCTGGTTATTTTCTCTCTTATGAAGATGAGTTGATCTTTTGTCCTTTATTTACACTTGCTGTCCTTTTACTGGGGGTAGTACTCTCTAGGTAGATGGTCATGTGAATCCATTGATGGTTGTATTCTTGTTGATCTCCTGGAAGTAGTCTCAACAGGAATCCAGGGCTCTCCAGCAGGTCAACTAATTTCTTGTAAAGTTTCCACTGAAATTAAGCAATTGGCTATCCTCCTATTTGATGTCCTTCCAAAAATGATCACAACAGTCAACCTTTGGCTTGGACCACCTTTTCTACTGGATTCTCTGTGTTACACTCCACATCAGCTATATTCATTACCATGTGCCTCCATCTTTGTTATTAGTTAAAGTACAACCTCAGGTTGTGTAATTGTCTTATAGTGCATGGGGATTGTCATAAACTGTGAAGCTATTTAAAATGAGTCTAACCTCAAATCCATGTTGTCATATGAAGTCAGTTTCTAAATTCCACTCTTCCTTGATTTCAATTACCATTTTATCATGTGGTCTAGATAAACTTCCCACAGTGACTGTCTTCTTACTGGAACTTTATGTTCACTTGCTGTTTACATCGTTCATCTTTGTTCTACATTTCTGAAGGCAATTTCCTACCCTTCATTACCAGGTTAATCAAAGAATTGTTGCTGTAAAACCAGTGATGATTGACAAACAACAAAACTTCCTATCAGTAAATTCATTGCCTTCTGGAATGGTTTCACTACATAATACACTATTATTCCTACTGGGCCAAATGAAGTATTCTTATCCTCAAAAAATATTGTTTGATTTCACTATCCATGTTTTCCACTCTTATAACAACTTCCTTCTCCTATCATCCTTTGGGAGCAGTTTCTAACACTATGTCATAGTAAGTTAGAGTTGCAACACCTTCTGTTCAGTGGTTTATTACCCCTACCATGATTAAACAGCCCTCTAATTAAACCCTTTTTGAGCTACAATTAAAACATTGTCATGTGATTTACTCCTTCCATTCTGAGTTAACAGTTGTGTGATCAGTTCTTCTAGATGACCCTGTAACTTCTGGGTAATGCCTTTTATTGTTTATATGGATTCAAGTTTTGTGTTCAACTGGAGAGCTTTGTTTATAGATATACATCTACTTTACTTTGACCTAATTTACATTTCCTTATCCACCATAGTATCTATGAATTGGTTATGTGCCACGAATCCATCATTCATATGGGGCATCTGGTTCAGATAGTTGGACGAGCTTTTCCACATTTTTCACAAATTTGACTAAGTGTTTTATCCTTCCTCCTTTCCCTACTTCTAAACTTGGCTTTGGAAACTTCCTTCTGATGTGTCACTCAACCTCTTTGATAAGGCAACCACCAATGATTGATAGTTGTTATAGCTATCAGTTGGAAAATGGTTTAATGTTGTTATGGCTGGCCTTTTTAAATGGGAAGTGAAATAAATAGTTTGTTCACTTTTCCATTTGTTCATTTTGGAAATGATTTTGAACTGATTTTGATGTGTGTCTCCTGTGGTACCTTTCCATCATAGTCTGTTGGTTTCTTGATTAGCTGGTGTTGTTAAACCAGTTTACTAAATTATGGAATTGGAGTAATTAATGACATAGTTGGAATAGTCCAGGAAGGTCTGCTGTTATAGGTGGAACACCAGCATTAATGGTAGCAGGTGTAGACTCTGATTTTCTTATTCCCTATTTTATAGTAAAAGATGTTAGAGGATGGAATTCTTGGGTGGATGCAGTGAAAGATGTGGCTGTGTTTGATCCTTTCACATTCCAATTCTTTTTTTACAGACTTTTTATTCTATCACTAATGCTCTTTTCTGCCTTATTGATTTTACTGTTTTAATCTTTCTGCATTTTGTTAATGCTTTTTTGTACTTTGTCAGTTTTGTCATTACTGTCTTTCTGCATTTCATAGATCTCTCTATTTTGTACTGTTTAAATTTTCTCTCTTTCTTTTAATTCCTCTTAAATTTCTACCTATTATTTCTTGATCATCATTTAGTTTTCTTGTTTTGTTCTTTGTTCTCCATCTGTAAATTTGTTCTTTTTTCTCCATCTTCTTTAATTTTGTTCGTTGTTCTCTATCTTCTGTAAATTTGTTCTTGTTCTTTTACTATTTTGTCTCCTTCTTCATGGTGTTTTTTTTTCTTTCTTCTCAGCCTTCTTTTAATTTTCTGTATTTCTTCTAGATCTTCCTTTAATACTGTGTCTTTCTTCTTGCTATTCTTTTTTTTCTTTCATCATTTCAAACAAATGTTCAAGCACATGATGTCATCTCTATGTTGGTCTTGATTTTTTTTAATTTTTAAAACTAAATTAGACTAAGTTTCTAATTACTAAATAATGAAGAAACTAACCACTCGCTGACAAACTATCAAATTCACTGTTCAGCCGATTGAATGACTAACTCACTCACCCACATCTTTAAATATTGTTACACAATTTTCCCCCAAGCTTTTAGAAAAGGCCTGGCATGTCCAGGTGGTTAGAGCGCTCGACTCGTAATCTGAGGGTTACGGGTTCGATTCCCTGTCCCACCAAACGTGCTCGCCCTTTCAGCTGTGGGGATGTTATAATAATGATCAATCCCACTATTTGTTGGTAAAAGAGTAGCTTAAGAGTTGGTGGTGGCTGATGATGACTAGCTGCCTTCCCTCTAGTCTTTCATTGCTAAATTAGGGATAGCTTGTGCCAGATAGCCCTTGTGTAGCTTTGCACAAAATTATAAAACAAACAAACAAAACAAACTTTTAGAAAGTTCAAGATATTTATCCTACAATGTAAATTTTGCAACTTGGGAAACTTCCAGGCATCACATATCCTCACAACATCATGCAAAAAAAAACCTTTTTAGTGAACAATACAAAACTTTTAAATTAAAACAATAAAGTCATAATGTATAACAGAAGTTTATACCTGTGTAGTTAAGATGTTTTTCTATTTTAATCAAACTTGTAAAATCAATATATATATATATATATATATATATATATGTGTGTGTGTGT
>NW_013666991.1:274255-282152 GCF_000517525.1 Limulus polyphemus | reverse complement strand
TATATATATATATATATATATATATATATGTGTGTGTGTGTGTGTGTATTTTATTAAAAAGATTATGTTTTCAGTCTAGGTGGTGACACTCAAACAATTTGTAAAAAAAATGCGTCAGTGGCAGCTGAATTTGGTAGAAAAGATCTTGTGCAGGTAATTTTTGAACTGTTGAACTTTATTTTTTGTGTATTGCATCACTGGTAGTTTATAATTTTGTTAGTATAGCCTGAAGTTATCAGCTGGGGATGAATTTGTGTACTCTTATGCTGAAGTGGGAAGTCTGAAGTTATTAGTGGAATTTTGAATTTATTTATTTTTCTCTACATGTTTTGCTGTACATATATTCCTATAGATGAATAAAACCTACACATAACAAATTAGTAAGTTTCTATCATGAAGTTAATAAGTTAGCTATTTATTTAGTTCTATAATTGTAATAGTGACACGTGCTTCATCAGATTGGCTAAGCCTACACATAATAAACTATGAAGTTTCTATAATGAATATGGTAAATTAACTATTTAATGCTTATAATTGTATTAGTGGTACATGTGTTCTTACATATGGATTAAGCCTATAAACAAGCTAATGAGATTTGTATTGTAGTTTTTTTTTAAATACATTATTTTATCAGTAATATAAGGGCATGGTATGACCTATTGCTTAGTATGCCAGGTTGTGAATTGAAGAGTCCAGTAGTTTTAAAATTATTTGGTGAAATATTTTGTAAGTAAGTTATTAAAAGACAATAACATAAATTTTTTACTGAAGTTTTTTTATTTTTTTATTAGTGGTAGTTAAACATTTGCTTTGATATTCTACCAGGTGTGGCAACTTGCAGCATTAATTGCTAGTACTGAATTGTCTCCAAGTAGTGATCCAGATGATGGAGTTCCATGGTCCCAACATCCTTTTGGACGACGACTTCTTCAATCTCTGTAAGTTGTGCTAATGCTTATACATTTGTAAGATTAATATATGTGCCATTATGGCAACATGAATGGTGTGTGTGTGTGTGTATATGATGCTTGTTTATTCTGCATATATTATTAGTGTTGTTCTTATATGTGAATGTGGTATGGTTTGTGAATGTTTATGATATTGTTTATTTTGCACACCTTAAATGTTAGCTTACCTTTTTTGTTACATATAATCTGAAGTCCTATTTCTGTTATAGCCTAAATAATGTACAGTGTAGTCTGCTGCCAAATCTCAATATTAAGTTTTTAAAAGGTAATAAGCATGAAACTTTAAACAATATGCAAGTTAGTAGGGCTGTATTTGAAGGTTCATTGGGTGACTTTCAAGCATTGTCACAGTTTTGTTTCTTTTGTTTATAGAAATCATTTGACAATGTTTGAATAGTAATTACACATTTAATGCCACTCATGGGGAAAATTGATTTTTTGATTTGTATAATGCCCATTACTTAAACAAAAATTGTTTTAAAAACACACCACTGAAACCTAATATGTAAGAGCTGCATCCATGCACACCATCAAGATGGAGCACAGAGGGAGTACATTTAGCTTGCTGCTTTGCTTCAATAAAATGTGCTGAATGCCTAATGTACAAGATGGAAGTATTGTGGTAGGATAAATATAAATCATAAAATACATGCTAACACTAATTTTTATGTTGAAACAGGAGCACTTGTTTAACTTTCCATTCTTCCTCCCCTCCTCAAGGCAAAATTTCAGAAAAAAAAGTGATTGATCATAGCACTCTCTCGTAGCTTTTGGTATTCTTAAAAATCTGTATTTCTTTTCTGATTGAATTGTTGCGTTACTTAACTCTGCTGTGTTTTGCTGTTTATTTCTTATGTTTATCAGGAATGTTTAACTAATCAACAGTATTATGTTAAAAAGAATATGATTGTTAACTTAGTTGGAATGGTGACTGTTAAATAAAGGTTTGTTTTGTTTAGTTGCAGTTCTTTTAATTGTCCACAAAAGTGTGCTCTTGCAATGTAAGCTTACAGTATGTAGCTATATCAGTATTGTATGTGTACATAAATAATGTGTATTTTTTACTTAAGGTATAAAAACATGATTAGAGTTCCATGTAATATATTTCTAAACTACATATGAATGTTTTATTTCATTTAAATATGTTATCTGTAAAATATGAGGGCTTTCAATTAGATATGAACTAGTAATTATGGTAATATCATCAGTAAACTAGTACTGTCAAAGGCTCAAATCTTTCTTAGGTAATTTATTCTGAATCTTCAAAGGTCAAAATCTATTCTGTTACAGACCCACAAGTTTGTAATCTTGAAAAAAAAAGTGTAGGCTACATGAATAAAGTTGTGTGATAAATAATTATGTAATCAAAATTTCATTTTGAGTTCCTTTAGAACTGAAAATGTAGCCCATTGTGTAATAATCAGAAGTTGACAAATTAAAAAAGGTAAAGCTACTACTACTGTTTGTAACAAATGCTTAAAAATAAGGGACAGAAAGAGGGGTTTAAAGATATGTTGTTATATTGCAAATTTTTTTGTTTATTCCTTTTTTATGATCTTTTATGTAAAAATACTATTAAAATACTTCAAAATTTTTTTTATAGGAGATTTAGTTTAGATGAAATGTTATTTGTATTGAATATCAGAGATTCTTATTATTTAATATTTACATTTTATTGATGTATACATATATATTTGAATTTTCAGTATCAACCACTTTATCAAGATTCACGATATTCAGACAGCAGCAATGATATGTTGTGTCTTCCACTCTTGTCAGGAAAACATTGTAAAGAGAAGCCACTCAGTTATTGACATTGGATTGACCTCGGTAAATTCTGGACCATATTTTTTATCCACTGACAAACTTAAGTGATGGGTATACATGATCTGTTATTGTACTGAAACATCTATTATTTTACTCTGCTTTTTACGTGAAATGATCAAAAGTCGGGCGTATTATTGTGTCTCAAATACCTATCATGTAAGGCCACGAGGTATGTGTAAGATTATAAGGTTTAGAAACAAATTTACTGTAATACTGATATTCAGTATCAAAGTATGTTGACAAAAGAAAAAAAGTGTAATCATAATTCTGAAGAAAAGTACTTAAAATTGGGGTCTCGCACAGTTTTTTGAAAATTGTGTTAATTGGTCAATATGTAGACAAATTTTAAATCGTACATATTTCAGTTGTATTTTGTAAATGTTGAAATTTTTTGCATATGAAAATCATTTTAGGTCAGTTTACATAGCTTTTAGAATAAATGAAGTACAGAAAATTAATGTTTCACTGTTCATCGTTATTGGAACAGTACATAATTCATTAGTTAACATGCAGTTAGTAAGATTCTGACAATAAAAATGTGAGTAATTTGTAGTTAGTGCTGAGGAAAGAGAAAATATGTCTGATTTAATGTAACCATTCTTCTACCTAAGAAATGAAAAGCTTTGATTTGAACTGATAATTTTGATCAATGTCTTGAGAAAAATTAATAATAATAACCTTTATATCAATAAAAGTATATATATATATATATATATATAACTTTTGGTTGAACATTTATAAATGATATTATGATGACAAGGTTACTCATAAGTGATTTATGTTAGTATAGATAGTATTTAGTTATTTGTGTGACAGATATCTGTTGTTAATGTAGTTTTCTCTAAGTATATATTTAGTTCCAGTTGCTGTGTTAGTATAAAAGTTTCCTTTGTGTGTTTTTACTTCCAGCCCTAGGGAAGAAACAACTAGAGATGACACATTTTAGTTCAAATCATGACAAACTAAAAGTGACATACTTAAACAGGCTTTGGATAAGCCAGAGATAATACATTTTACTTAAATTGTGGATAAACCAGAGATGTCGGAGTACAAACTCTGGACAAAAATATGTCACATTCATTTCAGGATCTGAAAAGAACAGAAATGGTTTGTAAAAATTCTGGGTAAAATAGATTACACATTTTATTCTATTTACTGAACAAACCAGATATGACATAGTTAATGTAAACTCTGGAAAAACCATAGACGATATTTAATTCAATCTTTGGATCTCTGGATAAACCAGAGATGTCGGAGTACAAACTCTGGACAAAAATATGTCACATTCATTTCAGGATCTGAAAAGAACAGAAATGGTTTGTAAAAATTCTGGGTAAAATAGATTACACATTTTATTCTATTTACTGAACAAACCAGATATGACGTAGAACAGAAAGAACAGAAATGGTTTGTAAAAATTCTGGGTAAAATAGATTACACATTTTATTCTATTTACTGAACAAACCAGATATGACATAGTTAATGTAAACTCTGGAAAAACCATAGACGATATTTAATTCAATCTTTGGATCTCTGGATAAACCAAATATGACTTTTTTGATCGAAACTCAGGATAATCCAAATACATTCTCTATTTAATCCAGATTCTGGACAAGCTAGAGACGGCAAATGTTGATTCCAAAATCGTCAAATGATTAACACTGAGGCATTGCATTTTTCTGGAAAATTATTTATAATAGGTTTATTCTTTGGTTATTAGATTTTATGATGAATACTCTTGATTTTCTGAATTTTATTACTAATTTATTTAGTGTCACATAAGATGAGTTGTTTGATGTACAGTATATTTTTTGCAAATGTACATGTGTAGTGTAAATACTTATCATGAGCACATTTTTGATTTATTATACCTGTCATAAAACATTGCATCCTTTATCTCATCCCTTAGTGATTTAAAACAAATTAGAAGAGTGTGTAATAACAGTATTTTAATTACACTATTTTTACCATATCCATTACTGATGATGCATTTCACTCAATCCAGAGCTTATCAAGATGACTGGGATACAACTAATACTGTAATGGTCAAAAAACCACATTGTCGGGCAATGGATGTGGCAAAGACAGTGAGGTTGGAATACTACTATTATACACTCTCCTAATTCTTGAAAATCCCTAAAGGACTAGACAAAAAATGCAGCTTTAAAAATATAATAGGTCTAGTACTAATGCCTCATGACAAGTATAATTAATTATAATCATGCTTTGCTAATTTGGAAAAGGCATTCACACTATAACAATTATTTAGAACTGAGAGCATTTTTGTTTTGTATTATTATTATTTCACACTTACTTTCCAAATTATTTTTTAATGTTAGGATTTGTTAGGATTTATATTACATTATAATAGATACACAGCCTGTTTGCAATAATGTAAAAATTAACTTTCTTGATAGATAATCTGATTTAAAAAATTTACATAATACTATTCTGGTCATATGACTGACTATGATTTAATGTTATATATAAAATTTTGGTTCATTTCTTATTTGTATCACTAAAGATTTTCAACTTTGTCCTTAAGCTTTACTTGCACATGAGCTTGTTTCAAAACAAGAAAAATTTGCATGTAGAAAAGTCTTTTTCATTGAATTTCTTTCTGAGCTTATAGTAAAGTTCTATTAGTCACCAAAGAAATCTGAAAAATCTATTCTTTGTACACTTCTTTTTATATTTGCATATGTCATGTTGAGAATTTCTTTTATTTACTGTAGCATCTGTCAGGAAAATGGTGGCAAAAGGTATGTTGGCAAGTTAAATGAAACCCCAGTAGTTTGGAATGAATTTTTTTTTATTTTGGCTAGTCCTTTGTAAATCTGGTATTGGTTGTTTACCAAGCACTGCATCCAATTATTAATTAATAATAAAGAACCAGTCCTTTTCCACAAATTTTAAGTTGGCAAATTTTGCCTACTTACCCAGCATATGTGAGCATGAAACTCCATTGTTAATTAATACTAGAAAACCAGTCTTTCTTCACAAGTTGTAAGTCAGCTGATTTTTTTTTTTTGCTTAGATAATCTATGTCATCATAACATCTCTCAATTAATTAATAATAGCCAACCAGTCTTTCCCTTCAAGTTTTAAGTCAGCTGATAGTGTTTGTTAATTCAGTATGTGTCATCATGACATCACACTATTAATTACAGTAGGAAACTAATCCTTCTTCCTGACATGTATATCAGCTAAATTAGCTGCTCTTCCAATAAAGACATTGTAACATTCCATTATAGCTGTTAATGTTGTATTAGTTGCTCTCCCCAACCCCAAGTTGCAAGTCAGCCAATAGTGTCTACTCTCCTAACATGTAAAGCCCGTTAACTCTACATCTGTTATTAACTGCAAATTAAAAACCTTTTTTTTTTAACAAGATAAAAATCAACTGACATTGATTTCTGACTCGGGAAACAAAATTCAGCAGCTTATCATACCATTGTCAACTAAAAATTGAAAACCAGTCTTTCTACTTTGTATGCCATGTAATGTTCGCTACTGTCTCAGCTAACAAAACCAAATCAACACTGTGTCTCATTGTTAACTACAAATTGAGAACCCATTTCTCTTCCTGGACAGTAAGTTTGACATAATAACTGGTTCTGTCAGCATGATATCCCATCATTAAGTAATTAATAGAGCCATTACTTCTTCCCCATGTTGTAAGTCAGCTTTGACATCTTGCATGAAGATGTATTAGTAAATATGCTGTGTCTGAAACCCTTATATAACCCTAGTTTTAGTTAATACATGTAACTTTCACATAATCATTTAATTTTTATGTAAACTTAACATAACAATTGAACTGGTGATGTCTTATAATTTTTATTAACCTTTTATTGTGAAGTTTAGTGTAGATAACATCTATAATTTAAACTGGTGGTGGTGAAAATAGTCTTTTGTAACCTGTATTTTAGATGATGATTTTCAGAAAATGTTTAATGTAAAACACTTAAGATGAACTGTATTTTAGATAACATTTTAAAAGTAAAATGCAATTTAGGTAACACTTTTTGTATAATGTATTGTAAATAACAGTTGTAAGGTATATATATTACTGTGGATAACTCTTGTAGTTGTATGCAGTCAATAGTAGTAACATAAAGTGTATTGTAGTTTTAACTTGTATAAACCAGTGTAGACAATACATATATGTAGTTTTAACTTGTACAAACCAGTGTAGGTAATACACATGTATTGTAGTTTTAGCTTGTATAAATTAGTGTAGATCACACATGCAGTGTTTCATGTAAACAATATTATTAATAGCAGCTTTAAAATAAACTGTTGTTTATATTATGCACTATTGAAAGGAACTTAAGAAAGTTTCCTTGAAAAAACATATATTTACTATAAAATCTGGTTATAAGCACTTATTTAACACGCATATGTAATACTTTATAAAAAGTATATTAGTACACAGTGATAGCTTTAACCTTTAATGAAATACATCTGTGTTATATTTAGCCCCATGTTTAATTTCATGTTTTCTTTCATAACAGTTTGATCACAACTTTGCTGTTCTCTTTTTTTACATTGTACATGAACTATTAATTATGCATTTTATGTATGTTTATTGTAGAATCTTTATTGTTACTAGCTGTGTTTTTCATTATAATCTGCACGTTCATATGGATATTGTGTACTTTGGGTCATTCTATTGAATTGAAAGATACTTAAGAAAAGAACACGTTAACCCTATTGGCACGGGTACCCTTTACTGTGCATGACACAAGGTTTTAGTGTCTTATATTCAAAATTTTATTAAACTAATTTTAGTTTATGTTACACCAATTTGAATAGCATAATATCTTGGCTAATAATCCATATCTTAATAGCATACAAGTTTTAAGTTCTTAATTCTAAAAGGAATAATATAAAAAAATCCTGAATTTCCACTAGTGTAACACCCATGACAAATTTTGTCTTAGCATGTTATCATCACTATTTTATCCTCAAATTAAATGTAAAATGCTCTATAAAATCACTATTGCTCAAACAGACCATAATTTTTATGGCCCCCTACTGCCACACCCATCTGTCACATCCTCTCTTTCACAGTTGGTTGGTAGTTCTCTCTTACATTT
>NW_013666991.1:269969-273786 GCF_000517525.1 Limulus polyphemus | reverse complement strand
TGTATAACGTTGTACTCTGAACAGAATATTGTTAATTTCACTCACAGTACAAGATTCATTCCCGTGGGAAAGTTAACGACTAGCTTGGAAGAATTTGTAACAGGTTTTGTCCCATTGTTAGAAAGCAAGGAAAATTTTGAGAGGTAAGGGAATTTATCTACTATAATCACTAAGAAAATCAGGCTTAACTGTCCTCACAATCAAGGGCAAGAAAAAAGAAGATTGTGTAAGTACTTTATTTCTTGTTTTTCTTATTTATTCTTTATCTATTATTATAAAAGACTAACATTAAAAGTACAGATCTTTTTAAGTTATTTAAGACTAGATTAGGTAAAATAAGTAATAATAATAATATAATTAAAATGATTTATGTGGTACGCATGCAAGCAGCTCGTGGGTAATGTAATTCGATAGCGTAATGTGAGCTGCACGTTCCCCAAGTGATTTACAACTTTTATGGTGGGAATAGCAGTTAGACATGGTTAGAAGGGCAATAAAACATTAAAATTTAATTATAAATAGATGTATAATGTTATGAACTTAGAGCTACTGAGGATAAATGAATGTAGTTTCAGGTTACAATTTGAAGTCATTCTAGAAAGAAAAGAAGGTCAATTTAGGTATATTTTTATTTAATTTTTTTTGGTGGTTATGAGGTTGGTCGAATTGACTGATACCATTTTGAGATAGGGTAGAGAAAATAACATAAAACTATAAGGATTTAGTGAAAAAAAACGTTTGAAATGCATTTAGGAGGTTTTAGGTATTACACAAAGGAAATTTTAGATTTTTTACAAGACAAAAAGTATTTTTAATTTTGACATGAAAATCACTTTGCACTCAGACTAGTTAAAAAAAAAAGAATCTATTTTCACGGACAAATTAAAGTAAAAATACTTCATTAAAAAATCTGATTCTTTATGTGCAAAAGGCTTCTAATGTTTACTATAAGTCTACAAAATTTTGTAAAGATACAATTAAAATATTAAAAGTTATTAGTATTTAAACTATAACGAGGTTAATGTTACGAGGTTGGTCCCAGGGACTGAGCCCATGTCGAAAGAGTTAATGGAACAACACTGTTTCAGCCAAAGTGGTTTTATAAATTAATACAGGTATTAAAATTCCTTAGTTACAGGAAGACTCGCATACATCTAAGTGTACATATCTGAATCCATGTAACAAACTTCACTTTGTAGGTTAGCCAGAGCACCACAATCTGTAAATAAAAAACTGTAAGTGAAGAAAACAACAATTCTAGAAAGCTCAGAAAATTTGGTGAAATAGTATTAGTGATTTTAGGTGGTTTTGTTTTGAAGAAAAATTATGCCACACAAACATCTTTTTGAGTCATGCTCGGTTGAAAATCTTTGCCTTCCTCCTAGCTGAGCTGGAATTGCTGTACCCAGCTGATTATTGTGTAGGTTCTTTTATCTGGTGCAATTTAATATTTATCATTTTACAGTGATGATTTACATATAGTGATGAACAATAATGACAATTGTCCTTATGGTATTTTATAGTTGTAGAATAAATGTATTTATTACAGTTAATGAAAGTTGTCCTTATGATATTTTATAGTTGAATAATAAATGTACTTATTACTGTTATGAAAACTGTCCTTATGATATTCTATAGTTGAATGATAAATGTATTTATTACAGTTATGAAACTGTCCTTATATTTATAGTTGTATAATAAATGTATTTATTACAATAATGAAGAAATTAGGCTTAAAGGTAAGGTGGAGAACAGTTTGATAACTTGATGGATTATGTTTTTCCATTGCTAGAATTGTCAACTCTAAACTTTTTATTTGAAAAATATCTAAGAGGTTGATGCACTTAGAAGACTTAACTTAATATGTTTTGAGATTTGATTGTAAACAATCATGACCTTGGATAACAAATGGTGTGACATTCTATGAACAAGCCTGGTGCTGTCACCAGTTGACTATGGAAGTGTTATGGGATGACATTGGTTCTAATACATGTTTATTGTTCATCTTGCTTCAGAAGAAAGGGAAAAATGCTTATATTCTGACATCACAAAGATAAAACACACAATTCAAAAGATACTGCTTCCTTATGCATACATATGCAATTGAGGCATTATTGGGCAAACACTGATGAATTATGATGTAATGATACAAATTTGTTTCATACTGATGCATCAGAATTAATACTTCTACTAAATTCTTAATAGTAATGTTTAATAACAGCCTAGCAAACATCTCATTTTAGGTATCCTTTTGAACTGTAATATCTACAGATCTGAAATAAAATAAAATGCACACAACACATACAAATTTTATTTCAAAGATAGATTGGTTCTCTCACATTTTATCAAGTAACCTGCATAAGTTTAACTTTCTTTTGTAACATCTAATCAAGTTTTTACCTATATTTATTTTATAATCATAAGTAAAAGTTAAAAAAAAACAAACTTGTTCCTCATCAACAAAGGTTATGATGTAAATAGTCACTGATTTTACATGTACACGTTCTAGAACGTCAACTGTGTAATGTAATTTAAGTATGGATACCTTATGTGCTTTGACTTAATTGTGAATACAGTGTATCATTTAGAATGTAGATGGGTATGTTAATGTATAAACATCATTGTTTTAGCTCAAACATTTCTTAAATGAAAGATCACAACATATGTTGTTCATATTACAAAATTATTTTTTTAAACTCTCCTCTTATGTTTTGGGTTTATTTGACCCATCACTGGTTTCCATATTATAATACAGCTAAATATTTGAGTTTGAGTTTACATTGTAATGTGAGTTTACATTAATCACTGATGCTCAACATAACAATAAAACCTAACTAAAGAAAATATATTTTATTTAAAGGCTGTTTAAACTAGTTTGAAATTGTATTGGATCAATGTGTCCCAAAGTATAACAAACATACTTAAATTTTGAACATAATACACAAGGTTGAGTGCATTATATTAGAATTGTTTTGGAGCCTTAACACATTACACTCCTTGTTGCTATAACTAGTCTCACACTAGTTGATGAGGGTGCACCCTGACAATATCCTTGCAGTGTAGTTTCCATTGCAAAAAGGTCCATTGTAAGGCTGCTATATTCAAAACATTCCACTTCTTCCTGTTGTTTTCCATAATCCATGCTTCTCTCCGTAGGTCATCAGTAAATGCTAAAAATTTGGTTTTGATACCCATAGTGGGCAGAGCACAGATAGTCCATAATGTAGCTTTGTACTCAACAACAAACAAACCATAATCCATCTAGTGTACAATGACAATGATTTCCCTGCACCTGATTCAATACAGGTTGCACAGAAATTGATAGGTGGTGCTTCAAGCAACTTGACCAGTATGTCTTTTTATGGAATAGCATGAATACCCATTTCATTTTTAGCTACTAGAGTTATGCAAAAGTTTAATGGGAGATATAACTTGAACACTTATCTTGGTGAATTCATACCCTGTTGGCCTTGTTTTCATGCAAAGCCAGTATTTGATAGTTAACCTTTGAACTTTGTGTCTGATTTACCTAACATGCTCCTGGGACAGTATCCAGCCACAATACGTGCAACCTTTCAAATGTAGCTGTTTCTGTTTTATTTTTTAAACACAAAATATTATATCTTTTAGTATAATAATGTTTTCACCTAAGCTATAAGAAAAGAATAAAGAGAAAAGGAAAAAAAACAGAACTTGTATATATATATATATATATATATATATATATATATATATATATATATAGAGTAGAGTGTACGTTAGTTACTTAGTAGTAGTAGTAAGTAAGGAGGAACGAGACGTAACTACGTTAACGTTA
>NW_013666991.1:246546-269948 GCF_000517525.1 Limulus polyphemus | reverse complement strand
CTGAATGTATAGAAGAGGAAGAGCAACTTAGCCTTAGTTGTTTATCTTTTCTAACTTAATTTTATGAATGGGTGGAATAGTGGGGGGGGGCAAATTAACCTTAGTTGTTTATCTTTACATCTTTTCTAACTTAGTTTTCTGAATGGGTGTAAGTGGGGGAGCAACTTGGCCTTAGTTGTTTATCTTTATATCTTTTTTAACTTAATTTTATGAATGGGTGAAAGATGGGGAGCAATGTAGTCTTTGTTGTTTATCTTTACATCTTTTCTAACTTAGTTTTCTTGTGCAGTTGAAATGTTTGGATTACTATTTATATTAATTCAAATCACGGGATAATTGGGTAAGGAATGGCCAATTTCCAAATGATGCTTTTTCATATCTGTTTTTTTTTAACCTTCATTTTCTTTTACTTTTTTCACCTTGTTGAACATTTTTTTTTTTTTGTCCCAGTAGTATGTTTTTTACCTAGTCGTACGTTTTTTGTCCCATTTGTATGTTTTTTTGTCCCAGTCGTACTTTTTTTTGTCAAGTAGTAAGTTTTTTTGTCAAGTAGTACGTTTTTTTTGTCAAGTAGTACGTTTTTTTTGTCAAGTAGTACGTTTGTTCTTGTCCCAGTAGTACATTTTTTTCCTAATAGTACATGTTTTGTATGATGTTGGGTGAAATTAAGCTTCATATTTTACATCATTTTATTGTGCATATGATGTCTTCTAGGTATGTTGATAATGGAGAATTTGTACTCATTAATTATTTTATTAACTGAATGTGATGAATTCAGGCTTTCAAACATTTTCTCTAGATGTATACACACACACACACACACACACACACACACACACACACACACACATATATATATATATATATATATATATATATATATATATTTACAAATATTTAAGCAATTACATTTGTTTATATTCCAATGGGGGAACCAGTTGTTTTAACATATTTATAGACGTTCGCGTATCCTCTTTATGTGATAAAAAAAAAAACAACAAGCTAGCAAAAGTAGCATAAAATGTTTTAATTGCATTGCTTGTACATCATACTTTTGCAAATGGTATTTTTATATCCCCACCCCTGCACCCAGTTATTCAGCAGTAAGTCTGAAGGCTTGTAACACTAAAAAAACAGTGTTATATTCGTGATTAGTACTTTAGTCTATAGATATAGAACCTCATAAAAATGGTTTATAATGTACACATTGTTAATTGATTAGGTAAAAAAGAGTTTCTGTCACTTGAAAATTTGAACATCATCTTAATTTTTTATCTTCATTTTCATTCTTCTAAGATATTAAATTCTATTTTCAAACATTGACAAAATATATTATTTTAAAGATTGTGAGAATTTTATGAATGAATCATTTAATGTATTGTTTTTTAATGTTATTATATGTTTGAATACTTTTATTGTGCCCTTTTTTGGGGTTTCTTAACATTACAGTTTCTAATTTTTTTCAATTTAGTTGAATGAATACTTTTTTTTTGTAGCGAGCTATTATATCACGTTATTCATAGTTCAAAGTTTGTGGGTTTTCTCTTGAATGTATGTTTTATTTGTTATTTGTTTTTAAAAGGATGAATTTGTATATCAATTCTGATATTTTGATTTGAGCTGAATAAGGTTGTGGGTTTCAGCTGGTTTTCATTTTAGTTCTGTAGTGTTTAAATAAAGTTGTAAAATGCTTTTGTGATGCCAAAAACAACAGACTCTACACTGAATCTTGCTGGTTCATATTTTTATGTTGATGATATAACATTAAATAAGTTATGTAGTTTAACAAATACTGAAAAAACTTATAAAGTAGCCCCTTTTTGTTTATGGCTATTGAATCCACAATCTAATGTGAATAGTAGATAATTTAATTACTTGCTAAGATATGCTAACGTATGTCAATATTACATCATTTGGACAAGTAAAAAAACTTGTTCAGGACAGTTTAGAACTACCATGTGGAAAATTAAAGATATTAGCTATGTTTTACTTACTTGCATTTACAAGTATGATGCTTAAATATGTTGGATAAAAATTGTTCCTGTGTGTGTTCCTTTCTATTTGTTCTGTTAAAAACTAAAATGAATTTATTTATTGATAATATATAAAAAGGGAAGTGAAGTGTTACTACATTCAGATTTACAAAATACAGTGTCAATGTTTTTTTGTATTAGTCTTATAAATAAGACTTTTTGAATTCCAAAACATTACATGTTTTTGTAGGAACACATTATTTTGAGTTGATTTTTACTCAATATTGGTGATTAAAAAAAAAAAAGTACTGTAAATTACCAATAACCTTTCTTCTTCCAGTAGTGCAGATATGATTATTCAGTTGCATGTGTTATTAACTTGTGATAATTCAATAGTAATCATGTGATTTTTTTAAAAACTGTTTTGGGAAATATTTTAAATCCAGCATTTTTATTTATTTTTTTCAAGAATACTCTTGATTTAAGATTTGCAGTTAAGAACTAAGGTAAAAAGTATGTTTAAGAGCAGACAGTGCTTGAATCCTAGTTGAACTTTGATGAAATGTCATTAGACTTTAATCTGTTTATTACTTTAATATGGATCATTTTCAGTTGTAATAAGTATTAATTTCCACATTCTTCTATTTGTGTTACCAAACACTATTGTTATCAAACACTACTCCAGAAGTTACTGTAGGTTTGGGTGTTTTTAAGAATCAGTGACACTGATCTTGAA
Source organism: Limulus polyphemus (assembly GCF_000517525.1). Lineage (NCBI taxonomy): Eukaryota > Metazoa > Arthropoda > Merostomata > Xiphosura > Limulidae > Limulus > Limulus polyphemus. Next base: position 267,239 of record NW_013666991.1, on the reverse strand, counting down.
GCTTTCAAGGTTTTACAACCATTGTTAATTTAAAACTTTTTTTCACAGTTTTGTAAGTAAGCCCTTCTGTGAACATTTCCAAGTCTGTATGACAGTTAAAATACAGAGAAGTTGAATACCTTAGTATAAACTGTTCAGATTTATTTACTTTCTATAAAGTGTATATACAAATATTGCTAATAATTTTTGCTTTGGGCTTACTCTGTTCCAAAAGTAACCCTATATCAAAGCTTGCTGTTAGAACATATTCTTTTCTCTACAAAGCCTTTCATACTTCATTGTTTTTAAGAAAGAATGGGCTTATTTAAAGGAACCAGCCACAGGGGGTTCCATGGTCCCGGACAGTCAGCTGCAAGTTTCCAGGACTCTTAGCTGCAGGGCTCTGTTACAAGTAGCCAAAGTGTTAACAGCAAGGGTACAGTTTCCAGGTTCTGAATCCAACTGTGTGTGTGTTATCCCAGAATGCATTTGCTTGCCGGTTATACACTAATTCTTATCCCACTAGTTTATTGTCATGTGTATAGCATGCTGTTCAATGATATTACACCTTACTAACTGTTTAGATGTTGTGAAAGAGACCCAGAATTTTTCGGTCCAGTGCTGTTTTGCATGTGCTCTGTGATCCCCACATTAATAGGGTGTAACTTGACAGGTAGCTTGTGATTACCTACTCCTTGCTTTTGTTTTTCTATTTGTGTTTATACAAGTTTATCATAGAAATATTCACTGAGTGAATATCAAATAATATTTGATTAAGGTTGGCTGTGATTATTAGCAAAGAAGTAAAATTACAAACCTTAATTTCTAAATAGAATAAATTATTCTCATTTATATTACCTGTATTCACTTTCCATTTTGTATAAACAATTTTTATACTTTTGATAAGTTGTTTTATTTTATTAAGTACATGTGTTTGTAAGAAAATATATCAGTATATTCTTCTTCTTAGAAATATGGGACTTGCCACTTCTAATCTAAGAATGATTGAATACTAACCAATAAACAAATTACTTGGAAAACAGTTTTTACACTAAGACAGTTGATGTTTGTATTTCATTAACTATAATTTTAAAACAATTCTATTAAATATTTTTGTTGTAGTGTTCAAAATTAAAGCAGTTATTTTTTGGTAAGCTGGGGAACCAAGTTATGGATATGTTGATCTACTTAAAGGAGTGGGGGAGTAACATATCTTATTGGATCAAATGAAGCAGAAGTTCAATAAAGTTTATAATGTTTACTTCAGATTCTAATAAGTCACATAAACTGATCCAGCTCTTTGTGTAAATGTTTATCAACTTAGTAATTTCAGAATTGTTGATTTTTGTCAGAATGTCTTGTGTAACACTTAAAATTTACTTGATCTTTAGAACGTTATTTCATAATTTTGTAGTGGCCTTCTATAGAATTATTTTGTGAAAAAACAAGTGCTATAATCTGGTTTTAGTAAATAAATTCTATAATTTAATGAAACGTAATGTGTAGAACACAAACACTTGTAAAATTGCAATATTAGGATGAAACTATAGCCTATTGACATGGTAATCTATGATATCTTTATAAACACTGTTATTTAGAAACTTTGAAAAGGGAGGATCACAAGACAATCTTTTTCAAATGTCTATACTACAAATTATGTAATTGCCAAAGGAATACATTAAAAGTAATTTTTAGTTTCTTCACTTTTTTATAGGAGGAGGTATGTAGTATAAAATGGGATAAAACCATATCTGACTTTTTCATTTTAAATTGTAATTATTAGAATTAACAGCAAGATAAGATAATTGTGTTCACTCTTACACATGTTTCATAGGATGATTTATATGTTTCAAGAATTTTCTTTCACTTCCTGTGAAAATAATTAAAATATATGATCATAATAAATGAGTAAAGAAGACTGAGTATTGTAAGTAGTCTTAAATTAATTGTTAAGGTTAATTTGTTAATATATGTGATTTATGTTATCTGATTTCTAAATGTTAATGAACTTCCAAAAAGAAACCAAAAACAAAATAATCAAACATTTTAGTGCTCCTGTTTTGTTGGTGATTTTTGGCTACGTGTGCTGTTTTGGCTCAAGTCTTGGCAGTATGTTAGCAAGTTTAAAACAGATCTATAGAGTACATATTTGCATTGTTTGTTACTGCTGTGGCTTATTGATGTTAATTTAACTCATACATTTTTGTGTGAGTCCGATAGAAACAGATTTCTTTACATGCTTCATTTTGACCACTGTACTTTCTGCAGAGTTCCAAACTAAAGTTTGTGGCAATATTAACATGTTAATACTAACCTGATATTTATGTATGCTTGTTTATAAAGAGGTTAATAAAACTATTCTTCTAATATAGTAGTTCATATACAGAGGGTTGAGTATGCTATATTATAATGCATTTGAATATGCAAATCAGCAGAGTCATGTGATAGCCACAGCCAATGTAATAAGCAGTGGCATGTCATATATCACATATATATATCATATATATGTTGTGCATTTCATAGGTAGTGTGATGCCACCAAAAATTTATTGCTTTTTTAAAGGGTATGTAATAGTCCTTTCCAATGCAAAATATTCATACACTCAGATCTTAAATATGTATTAAAAAATGAAATATCTTTTATACTTAAGGCCATTGAAAAATAATGAATAAGGATCAATTTGGGGCACCATGAGCATCCAGAAAAAGACTTGCAACAAGACTTACCCTAACCATGATAAGTAAAGGTAAGAATCCATGAACATAAAGGTCAGAGGTAAAAACCATCCACATGCTCCAAGAAACAGTATGCAGCATAATCAAGAAGAATTCCTGCCTATAAAAATAACACAAGTTGCTTCCATGACATATTTGTTCAATCATCACATACATCAAGCAGCTGGAGAATGAAATGAGTATTCATGTTATTCCATACAAAAATAACCTAACAATGAAGATGCATGTTGCAGCACTTGAGGGTTTTTGTGTGATCAGATTGTTGAAATGAGCACTGGTAAATGATGTCCTCGTATAGTAGATAGATTATGAAAAACCTGCAAGAAGGAGTGATGTGTTCTTGACCTGACACTTATGTTGGAGCCTTATGCAATGGAAACTATGCTGCAGGGCTTAGTCAAGATGCACAGTCTTCAGATAGAGCATGACTAGATGTAGCAATGTGTACTTTAACAATGTGATTAGGCTCCAAAATCATTTTAATATAATGTACTCAACCTATCTGTGTATGTGTTTTGTAATATTTCTTGTCTAATTGATTTAAAGGATAACATACAATTGGATCTTGAACACTTAACTTGTTTTTAATGTGCATACAGTGAGCTCTGATGTTGTTTACTGTAAGACAATATTTTTGGTTATACTTGTACATATTTATGAAGAATTGTTTTTCATTAGCCTAGTGGTTCACCTTACCACACGGTAGTCCCAACTGACAATTCCTGGGATGGTTGGAGTCTTGGTAAGTTGTGCAACTGCTACAAAAGATATTATCTTAAAACATGATATTAGGTTATTGTAATTATTGACCTCATGCAAGTTGCCCTTTTCAATACATAATTTTAGTGCAAAAGTGGGAAAATTTTTCTCCTCTATGTAGAAATGTTTGTATTCACATACGTTTTATATAGTTATTAAAATGTGACAATTTACTTTTTTAATTGTCTTATTACAAATTCTTTGACAACTTTCTGGAAATTCCACCTCCTTGCAGCATGGATTTTAATATAAGCATGGAGAAGCTCCTGAGACTTGGACAATCTTAGATAGGCTTTTATGAATTTAAATTTTGAAAAGCTCTCCGTGGATATGATATTTAGAAGAAATCATGTGCACAAACAGGTAACTATTAGGTGTGCTATGCCCCTTAGTATTGATCAAGATGTCTGTACATCTGGTAGTAAGATTACTAGGATTCAGTGTTTCCTGGATCTTATTTTATTTGCTTTAATATAATTATTAACAGTTTCATAACAGCTCAAACAGTAGTCACTGAACTTTAAGTAGGAACATGAGAGTAACACACGCATATTGGGGTACACTGCTCTTGAACCATTTTTTGTAAATAAAGCACAGTGTATTCCAAGATCTTCAGTCCTAGATTTGTAACTAGAAAAGCATTTCTTTCATCTTATACAACTGTCCAGTAATTTTTTACAGTTGATGATTTTTTCAGGTCTTTTGTTCTTATTGCTCTTTCAAAACCATTTTCTCTGTAATGAAGAAGGATTTGACTAAATTATTAACTATCAGTTCTCAGAGTTGACCTGCTTGCTGACTAGATTTATTTATATAAACATATAATACCAAATTATTAGAAAAATTAGAAATCTGTATTATGCATGTTCCTCTGCTAATGATACAGTTGCAGTTTCATTAGGAATACTTTCTTACCATTTTTACACTCCCATCTAGTATTGGAAAGAGGTTTGAGAGTGATATTGTCAAAGGACTTCAAAATAGGCAAAATAGTATATATTCTTTGAAGAGAAGTTAGAAACGTTTTTAATTAGTTGCAAAAATTTGCAGCATCACATAGTAGAAGGGCAAAGAATGATAGTCACAAGGAATGAAAAATGTCATTTAATTGCTACAACCTACATTGAACACCTGTATGTTGGTGACTCATATTTCTGTTTATTATCATATCCCTGACTTTGGGAATCTTTAAAGATTATTCCATGTTTTGTAAGCTCTTCAAGAATGACTTCTGATAGAGGTGCTCTCAACATTAATGAAGGTAATAATATCTTCCTCAACATTACTTGGACATTGTTTTTAAAATTTCTAACATCCACTCTTGATGACTTACATCAGAGACACAGCTGACCATTAAAAAGTAGTACGTTATACATTTAATCTATGGGACAGTTACAGTAATGACTTTTTTAGAACATTGTATTAGCTCATTCTAGACTTAATGGTTCAACTGGTGATTCTTGCTTCATTGTTTATGAAACTACAAATGTGTTCATTCATTAAAGGCTCAAGTTGCATCAATTGCACATGAGCTAAAAATATCTAAAAATGAAAGTAAAAATTTCAACAAAAATAATACAAATATGTGTAATACTTTCAGTATCTGTTTTCACATTGTTTATACACCTCATTACCTGTAGGTTTTAAAGTTTTCAAATTAAACCTTAGTTCTTTACATAAAAATGTAGCATAAAGCTCTTTGTAAATGTAAATAACATTTATTTCATCATGATGAGGAACTCCATTGAAGTAAACATGTGTATACTAGGGAAGACTGACATGGGTATTAAAAACTTTTATTTAAAACACAAAACAAATGATGTTTTGACCTCTTATGTCAAGTTAAGAATGACTTTTGAAAAAGTGAGTTATTGATCACATGTCAGGGGTATGACAGTAATGATAGGTATAAGATTGTAGGGGACATTGTATATATTTAATCTATTATATATGGTAGTTAACAGTGTAATATCATGTATGAAAACATTTAAGAAAATTAATAATATAGGTAAAGAAGTCTTTCTTGGTGATGGTTCAATGTGAATAGTATAGATTCAATGTGCTTTATTGACTGGAATGATGATATATCTATCATGCAAATAATCTAAATGTTCAATAACTTTTCATACTTGTAATCAGAGGTTATCAGATAATTCATGGTAAATGTAACTATAAATGCAGTCTCCAATTTTAGTGTCTAAAACAAAGAGAAACAGGTCCAACAGTTGGACAGATTCTGTTGAAGAGTTTAGGCTCCTGGATGCTATATTTAAAACAAAAGAAGCTGAACAAGAGAAGCATGAATCTTGTGTGAAGTAAGTAGGCTAATTATTGAAACTATAAAAAATAGTTTCTATACTTGTAGGGTTTTTCTAATAATGTTAATATTTTGGTCAGAATTTTGTCACTTACTTAATGGTATTTATTTAACTAAAACTATATAGTTTAGTTGACACAGATTTTTGTTTAGTTAGTTATGGCTTAGATCTGACATAAAGTTGATCACTCATTCTTTACTTTGTATTTTATTCTACACTGTTTTAACTTTTATTCAGTTATTTTTATGTTTCGTACAATCTCTTGATTTGAAAATTCAGTGATAATTACTAACCCAATGTTTTTTATTTGAAAATTCAGTGATAATCACTAACACGATGTGTTTTTGATTTGAAAATTCACTGATAATTACTAACACGATGTGTTTTTGATTTGAAAATTCAGTGATAATCACTAACATAATGATACAAAGTCATCCATTGGGAGGTCACTAAATTTCCTAAATAACTTTTTGCTTATAAGTTAATGTTCTGCCGGTACCAATTCATGATCTTTGAACTTGATAGTTTCTCTAAAACATAACTTTGTATATTCCAGGCTACTTGATCCACAGTTAGCTACTCAGTATGACCAGTTTAAGAAGACTTATGCTGAAATCCTATACCGCTGGAAACTTCTTGAGCAGCGAGCTATGGTGTTGAAAAATGTCTTAACAGTTCCTGAAAAACACAAAGGTGTTGGTATGTTTCAAGGTCATGTGATAAAATATATGCTGTGTGAAATCTAAGTACTTTCCCTTTATTTGACAGTGTCTTTTTATCCCATAGAACGCTTCATGTTTCTGGTTAATTTGACGTAAAGAAACTTAATGTTGACTTTAGTATTAAAAACCATTTGTTCCTCCTTCATACATCTTTAATATGAACTTTTATTTTTATTGTACATGTAGAAAATGGAACTAACTGTCAAATTTGTTAGGTTTTGTTCTTTCTTGTAGAGTTTGTGATCAACTATAAACAAAAGACTAGTCTTCTATAAACAGTGACTAGTCTGACCATTTTACAGTTTGGTATTGGTTTGCTGAACCATCTTTCTTTTGTAGTCTGTAATTAACTGTCAAAATTAACCTATATTTTCTTGTAGAGTATTGTATTCTGCTTCCTTAGATGGATACTCATCAACCATCTTGATGTTTATACATCAACATTGATTAGCATTTTTTTTTTCATCCCTGTTTGTTAATGCTAGGTAATACAATAAAACTGATGAAGTGTCATACAGAAACACATTATGGTATTATGAGGCTTTGGTGTCTGTTATGAAAAACCTACTACTACCTAAATTATTTTGTATTAACAAACTATATAACACACGATACAAGTACAGGTTTATTGCTGCTGCTGAAAAGCTACTACTAAGGATTTATCAATCTAATTAAGGTCTGAAATACATTAAAGAACTGGTTTTAATCTCTTCATTATCATTGGTCATTTCACTGAGTGTAAAGAAAATATTAAAAATGTTCAGGTAAAAAACATTAGAATTTTTATTTTATTTTAATAATCTTAACAGTAGTGTTCCTACTAATAAAATTCACCAGGAATTTAAAAATACTGTAAGCATTCTGGGAAATTATTATATTGTTTTAGTAAACACTGATGTTACTATGATAATGTTAGGTATAAAATTATAAATGTTTCACAATATATGAATTCTTAAAAGCTACATATTTTTTACCTGACAACTCTTTTTTTTTTTTACAATGCAGCCAACATATCTCGGCAAATATAAGGAATACTTATGGATAGTAATTTCAGTCCATAAGTTTGAGATGTGTATTTATTCTCTTGACACTGACAAGCACATTATCCACCAGAACTCATTCAAATCTGTTAAAAAAATATTTTGCTTTGAAGAAAGCACGTTACTTGAATTTAGATACAACTGTCATTAATCTAACTTTTCTTTAACAATACATCACTAGTTTTTGTTAATTACTTTAACTGTTATATTTATCACTTTTGTTATTTATTGAAATCATATTATTGCTGTAATATTTCTCTTATTATTATTTTTACATTCTGGTTAGTTCTTAGGGTTTAACTTTATCTGTTACTTCCAGCTGCCTACTCAGTAAATTGATCATACGGGGTTAGGTTATAGTTAAAGTCTGATTAGTTGAGATAAACACAGTCCATTATATGATTAGTAAACTATTTTTGTTTTTATTACAATTAATTGGTTATTCTAATAAAGTATTAATATTTCAGTATTTATTGTATGATGTTGTTATTCATTTAATTTATTTTTATCTTTATAAACATTAGTTTTTTGTAGTACTAACCCATCCTGCAGTCTAACTTTGTTGTTAAATAGTAACATGTTATAGTAATTTGTATCATAAGAAGTCTACTCAAATGTTACGCTATTTAATGGTCACTAGATTCTGATCAGGAGGATTATATAACTTTCTAAATACACTCACACTAACATCTCAAGGTGCAGGGAATTGGTGATTGTGCATGAGGCAAACAATTATTTATGCCAGTTTTATTTAAAGTATCGATTAAAATGATTATTATTTATATATTATGTGTTATTTATTGTTTTGATTATTTTTCATTGTTAGCTTAGTATATAGATTTAAAACTAACCTAAATTTTCTAAACTGGCATAATTTTGTGCGATATTATTGTGATTATGACCAAAAAAATATGGCTCAAAGCTTTGGTACCCAACTAATGAAATAGTGCATTCTAATCATTACAGTTTTTTGTTTTATGACTTTGCATACATCTAGTTATAGCAGTATATTAAATGAGTTATATTAATTACTAAGTTAAGTTTTAGTTGTGATTGTTGGAACTAGATAGCTTATTCTGACAAACTGTTAAAGAAAATTGCTCTAACTGCCTGTAAACACTGGCCAGCCTTTCTGCTGTAGAGTGTAGTTCTGATTGTAAAGAAAAAGCTACTTTATTTTGCAAATAATGTAATTGAATCCTAAAATACGTTAGTCATTCTGTTGTAGAGTTTGTGACTGACTGTCAACACTGCCACAAGGATGGAAGAGGAGCACAGTGTTTCCACTGCAAGGAATATAACTTTCAATGTGTGATTTGTCATGTTTCTGTCAAAGGTAATGTAGTTTTTCAACACTGCTTGTGTCAGCCATTACATTAATTAATTTTCAGTCTTAGCAGTTGGAGTAATTCAGTTTAAATACTAAGGCTTTCATGAAGTATTCATTCTAATGTGTAATACTGTTCAGTTTTAAACATGTCAAATACAAGTTTCAAAATTTAGGAAATCTCCAATGAAATAACTGTCAAAATGGATGAAGGCTTTCGTAAACTAACACAAACCACGAGTCTTGAAGATGGTAAATAACTTGAAAAAAGTCATTGCAGGCTCAATTTATGGTTTGAATATGATTTTCTTATAAAAAAAGAAAAACAAACAAGTGTATGCTTTGCAAAGAAAGGTGTAATTATACAATAAAAGAAAGAAAGAAATTAATTAATGATACGTGTGAAAAATTTAAACTCAAAATCTCTGAGTACTAGGTAACCCAGAACAAATGAAAAATTCACATGAGTAAAGAGAACTTTGTCTAATAGTAGGTAAATACAAAATAGAGTTTAACGTAATCTAAGGTAAAGTTAAGATTCACTATTATTAAACAATAAATTTATATGGAAGCAAGTTTTGACACTTTCGCGTGTTCTCTTTCATCCAAAAAAATGTCTGAATGAAGGGTACATGTGAAAGTGTTGAAAATTGTTGTTCCAAAATGGTGGATCTTAACGTTATTTTAGAGCTGTGTCTCCGTCTTATCTTCCTTTTTTAATTTTGAGTTCTCCCAAAAACACTTGATTAGTTTGTTCTCATTTGGTTTGTTTGTTTTGGACAAACCAATATTCTAGATTTTTAATTATGAACTGTCCATGCAGTGATGAGCCATTTTCTTGTTTGGTACTTTTTATGTAATCAACTAATTAACTGAAGGTTATTTAATATATTTATGTGTGTGTGTGACTAATAGCTAGATGACAATGATTAGATAAAAGGCTGAGTAAGAACCCCCTAGTTGCAGAATGACAATGGCCAGATAAAAAGCTCAGTAAGAACCCTTAGTTGCAGAATGAAAATGGCCAGATAAAAAGCTCAGTAAGAAGCCCTGGTTGCAGAATGAAAATGACTAGATGAAAAGCTCAATAAGAACCCTTAGTTGCAGAATGACAATGACTAGATAAAGAGCTCAGTAAGAAGCCCTGGTTGCAGAATGAAAATGACTAGATGAAAAGCTCAATAAGAACCCCTGGTTGCAGAATGAAAATGGCCAGATAAAAAGCTCAGTAAGAACCCCTGGTTGCAGAATGAAAATGGCCAGATAAAAAGCTCAGTAAGAACCCCTGGTTGCAGAATGAAAATAGCCAGATAAAAAGCTCAGTAAGAACCCCTGGTTGCAGAATGAAAATGACTAGATGAAAAGCTCAATAAGAACCCTTAGTTGCAGAATGACAATGACTAGATAAAGAGCTCAGTAAGAAGCCCTGGTTGCAGAATGAAAATGACTAGATGAAAAGCTCAATAAGAACCCCTAGTTGCAGAATGACAATGACTAGATAAAGAGCTCAGTAAGAAGCCCTGGTTGCAGAATGACAATGGCCAGATAAAAAGCTCAGTAAGAACCCCTGGTTGCAGAAGGACAATGACTAGATGATATGCTCGGTAGGAGAGAACCCCTACTCACAGAATGACAATGACTAAATATTAAGCTCAGTAAGAGAACCCAAACCAATTGTAGTTTTCTAATCTGATAGTTGCTTGAAAATATCATCTGTAACTGAATATCAAATGCAAATTCCCCAAATACCAATAGTTGAAAGACAAGATTCAATGTAGAGATTTTATTGAGTATAACTGAAAGAAATTTATAGCAGAGATAAAGACTTGTATTTTTATACAGTATGTTTAGTTTTCTGTACTTCCACAACTATAATCTCTAGAGGTATAAGAATATTTTGCCTTCTCATTATGTCAAAAGCAGTCTATCAGCTTGCTGAAATGAAACCTTTTTCATACAACCAAAAAAATTGTATCTTGTCTCAGGTGACAGTAATTTAATTTATTTGTTTTTAGATAAGCTTTCATATGGGATGTTGACAATGTTTAAAGTTCAGGGCAGTTTGGTATGTAGTTTTCAAAGTAAGGATACAAATTGCTTTATAGTCTTAGAAAGTAAATAGTGTTTCTTCACAATTAGTATGAACACAGCATATTCTAAAATATAATTCAGTTCCTTGAGCATAATGAACTGCTGATAAAGTAAAGTTTTTGTATTGTTGATTGGTAGTAAATAGTTATGAATGGCATCAGGTTACAGTATAATAGTTGTGTTTCTTTGCTGGATAATATGTAGTAATAATGAACAGTTGATTTTAACAGAACATTAATGTCTTTTATTTAGGTTCATCAAACTTCTGTCTAGTCTGTGGTCATGGTGGACACACGCACCATATGTTAGCATGGTTCCAGGAAATGGAGGTGTGTCCATCAGGGTGTGGATGTCATTGTATAGAAAAGAGTGACATATTTGGGCCATAATGTTACTGAGATTTACTAAGACTTGTAAAACAATGCAAAGTGTATCCTACCAGAACTGAAATTATACCACCCGTTTATTGTTTTGGTGTATAGAAAACTACAAAACGGGTATATTTTACCTTTCGTACATTTCTGTTTGTTTGTTCTTTTGAAAATTCAAAATACACTAATTAAAGAGAAGTATTAGTGTGTGAAGATTGTTTTGTTTCGCAGGAATATTTTCTTCAGAGCTGTTTATTACAATGACTGAACAAGATTTAGTGGTTAGCATGCAATATTGTGGTGCTGAGGCTCTGTGGTTCCCATCCCCTTACCATGGGTGCATTATAAGACTGATGATAAAATCTCACTGTTTGGTCTGACTGAAGTTGGCAGAGGGTGGTGTTGACTAGCTGCCTTTTTTTTAATCTACCACTTCAAAGTTAGAGATGGCAAGCATAAATTGTCATTGTGTAGGTTTGTGTGAAATTCAACAAACAAATAACGTTATTACAATTCACAGGTTAATGACTAACTGCTAACACGAACTATGCTTCATTAGCTTTCACTGAACCAAAATATTAGCTATTCACATGTAATATTTATATTCAGAAAAATGATTCAACATTAATTCTAGTAACAATATCATCAAGATGATCAAAGACTATTGAATTTTGTGTACCAAGAATTGTATTACTATTTGAATTTGTAAAGTTTTTACTACTACTAGTTTGACAACTGGCACCTAAAACCTTAAAAATAAATATTGTATTCTGCAGCAAGCTGTTACACCTAAGTATTCAAAATGTTTTAACCAAATCTATCAGAAAATAAAATTTAATTTGATATTAACAAAGAACCTTTGTTAGCTTGATTATCAATGTTTCTGTAAGTTTTCCTAAAACTATATAAGAATATAGAGACAGAGATCAAAAGATTTAAATTTATAGCTTGTAAATTGTGAAAAAAAGCTGATTTAAGAACTCTTTTTGCTGACCCCTTGTCATATACAATGTCCTGAGATATTAAGCCACTCCTGTAATTTATCTTTTTTCCAAGACTATAAACGTAAACAGATCATGGAATTTAAGCTCCAAGATTATTAATCTGAATCTATAATTCAAACACCCATTAAAGGTTGGGAGTTAATCTTCACTTAACTCGTAACTTGCATCTTGTTGAGACACTGATATGTCATCTCCACACCAGAAAAAAGGGTAGTAGCAAGCCACAGAAAATATTCAATATGTCAACAAACTGTCTAGAACTTTCTCTAAAACAGTGACTCATATTGTTTTTATTTTGTTTAAATGTTGCATGATCAATGCAATTTTCAGTGAACTCAGTTTATTGTATTGTCTATTTGATTTTCTCTTGCAATGGTTTTTGTTCTTCTACTAAAAAATCCCCATTTGTAGATTTTTCATTACTGAGGTGTTATATCTATCACTAGTCTAATGATCAGTTTTTCTTACTTTATGTTTATTGACACAAATTTCTAAACTAAACACCATTTTTAAAGAATATCGCCAATTGCCACGTGTTATTTTCCTTGTTTGAACTAGTACAACATTTAGCATCATGTATGAGTAGATTCTGAAACATAATTTTCTAAAATCGAATTATCAAACATAATTTGAGATATAATGTAAAAAATGAAAAAAAAAATCATTTGATAAAAACATTAGTAGATACTAAACTAAAATGTACACAAATTAATTTTAGCTAACCTACTTGAGTTGCCTTTTATAATTGCAGTCAAAAACTAACTGGTGTATGGAAGCATATAAACTATCTTTTAATGTTATGAAAAAAAAACTCTCTACCATAAAGCCATTACAATAAATTAATATTAACTTCTGGTAAAAGTAAGCCACTTACATAGATCTGGACTAAAATTATTGTTTGAGTGGTGATATCTGAGGCAACACTAATGTATTGGCTTTTTCATAGGACAAAAGAGTTCCAAACAACAATCTAATCATCTTTATTCTGGAGCAAGTCGTATAACCAAGTCTCAACAGGAGAAGACCTCAAAGTAATTATTATTGTATTATAATTCAGAGCAAACTACGTACATGGAGTTGAACAAAATATTGTTTGACTGAGCAATAGTTGAGTGGGCATTAATATTATGTATTAGCTTTCTCATAAAACAGAAAAGCTGTCAAAACAACAAACCACTTTTCATATAATGTTGGGCATATTTCATGGTTTCGTTAACAAGTTGATAAACAAGTATCTTATGTTGGGTAATAATCACAGGTCAAAAGCTCACCTTGTAGGCACACTTTGAAGTCAACAACTGTTTTCATGAGAAAGATGACTGAAGAAACTGGAATCACAATATCTTGGACAGATTTACCTGAAGAAGCCCATCTCTTCTCCAGATTGCCATTTTTAACTTAGCAGTGAAAGACCAGAGGGAACGCAGCTAGTTAACACCACCAACTCTTGGGCTACTCTTTTTACCAATGAATAGTAGGATTGACTGTTACATTATAATGTCCCCACAGCTAAAACCATCCCAGAAATAAATAAATATCATTCTGTCATTCATGAGGCACTACAGTTGAAAACTAACTAGCTTTATTTTAGGAAGGACTTAAAACCATATCATAACTAAATGATTTGTGTGCATTTTCTACAGCAAAATAGCAAGATGGGAGAGAGTTTATTAATTTTTCTTGATAAATTTAAATTTAACAAATGTATGCTTAACTGTTTAACAGATAACTAGACGAACACTTTACTGAAAACCTGTAAATAAAAAAAGTTTTCAAAATTTCATATTTCAACAACAATGTAAGTGAAAAGAATATAAATGTTTACATGATGGCATCAGGACACAAAATGTTATTTTCCAATTAATGATAATTATATAAAACTTATCCTTCAAGGTAACATGTGATATCCCTGGATAATGCTTACAGAACACTTATCGAGTATATTCAGAAAACAAGTATATAGAAAACAAAACGTGTTATACACTCTCACTGGTGGTTTCAGCCAAAAGATATTTCGTGCATTTGACAAAGTATTCCAAACTACTTTCCGTCCTGTTATAGAAGTCGCCATGATGAAAAAAGGAACGTTTGAACCAAACTTTCAGTCACACATTTGGGTACCAGCATATTCACTAAAAACCTACTTTGTGTTAGCTACTATAGCTGACCAATGATTAAAAATCTGTGGTGGTACCACAGACCTAAGAAAATATCCTATTTCATGATTGGTGGTGGTACCACAGAGGTAAGAAAATACTCTTATCTCCATGTGTGATTCAATTTACATACGGTTTTAGGCTTAACTACAGCAAGATAGGTAAAACTAAATTCCCAATAAAATAGGACTATAAAGACTCCACACTGACTAGTGTATGTTAAGTATACAATGTCCACCAAAAGTGAGCTACATTATGTCTAACGTTAAAATGTTAAGTAAATTAAATGAAATTGGTACGGGTTGAGAGAAGGAACGAACTTATTACAATTCTTCAATGTGACCTGTATAATTCAAATCGCTCTTCTGTAGTCTGTAGCCCTGATTTACGATTTTTGTTTGGGAACGATTCTTTAACAACCTCTAAAAGTTATTAGTCTGTCAGGGTTTAGTATAAAAAATTATCGTTCAGTCAAACAAAGTATACAACTGTAATTATAAGTAATGATAACTAATTACGATACAATCGGACTAAAATATTGAAACATAAGACAAATTAACAACATTTGATTATATTTAAAACATCACTCGGAATTTTACCAGTTGATAAAAAACAGAACTTGGTGTTACGACAGCGGAAGTCATGTGACGTTGATAACACGTAATGAGTATCTAGAATATTTGCGAAAAACGCTAGTGTGTTACGACAGCGGAAGTCAAGTGACTGGTAGCACGTGATGAGTGTCTAGAAGATTCTCGAAGAGGCTACACGGGCGGTATTATCGTATATAAGTGCGCTAGACAAAGGAGAGAGGAAGAGTGGGGGGAACCAAGGACAGCAGTTACGGTCGGTGGGAACCGAGGATAGCAGATCGGAACTATAGTTGCTGACAGGCGGAGATAGAGACTGACAATTAAGTCAAGCGTGGTAGTAAAGAAAATTAACAAACGAACACAGAGGCGTAACATTGGAATGCTACTACAGAGAATGAATTTCTAAACTAAAAGACGTATATGAGTGTATAGAATAAAACATTTTTTTTTGTACCTACGATTATTGTGTTTTAAAGTAAATTATAAAAAGGGAAAATGAAAAGAACCTAATCCTGATAAATATTTTAACAAAACTCCAGACGTTTGTCTACAAATGAACCAATGACGCAAAGTTAATTAATAGAAAAATAAAACTTCGTATGAACCCAAAGACGTTTCCGAGTTTGAAATTAAAACGAAAATAGAAAAAAATAATATACTAACACAAAATATGTAAATGAGTAACATTGTGTAGTTTTATTATGTTATACATAACGGTGTGTTAACTCCTGCAATATTTAGTACAAGTGAGTTTTTGATATAATTATAAGAAATTGTCAAACAGTAACACTTTTCTGTTGTTTAATTCGATGGGTCTATTACGCCGTTTATACTTCATACTGTTACGTCTCTGGTCGTTTGTTAATTTTCCGTAGAAATTCTTTCGGAAAAACTTCAGCGATATAAGTCCTTTCTTAAATAAAACTAGTTTATTCTTTCTCAATTCAACTTTGCAATACACTTAATTTCTACAGTCAGTTTAACTTAGCACACGCTAGAATTCATAACGATTCACGCACTTTACTTATGGTCACTACCGCTCACTTGACTCAATTATCTGTCTTATCTGCTTTATTTACCGGGCTTATATACAAAAATGGAGGGCGTCTGGCAAACACTAGAGTTGTCAGGAACAGTCATGATCCTTCTAGAAACTCATGACGTGTTACCAGCGTCACATGACTTCCGCTGTCGTAACAATACGTTTGGAGATTACGCCGCAATGCTGATAAACATGTATGGTGGTGGCTGTAATATTAGAGTTACAGTCAATCCCGTTATTCGGTTCAAAGATCTTGTGGAGACAAATGATTCTGACTGATTGGATTTTTAGGAAACTTTTATGGTCTTTGTTGTTAAACACAAAACTACTCTGCGAGCTATTTGTACTCAGCCCACTGCAGGTATCGAAACCCATTTTTTCTTTACACAAACGTCAGAAATATGTATATTTAAACGTGTTTCTCGGAATTAAGAAAATTAATTCGGAGAGTATCGTTAATTTTTTGCGGTGACATCTAGGAACAAAGTTGGCAATCAATTTTCATAAAGGACAACCATGTTTTTATTAAACTGTCTTCTGGAGTTTCTTTTATATATTTGATTACAGAAAGCAAATACACTTTGGAGATGTAAAGCCAGTTACATTTTTTTCATCACTTTTTGTTAAGCACAAAGCTACAGATTTGGCTGTATTTGCGCTGCCCATCACGGATCTAGAAACCTGATGTTTGCATTATACGCCCTTAAACTTACCGCTGAGCCACCGGAGAACTTATGCTATTGTTTGTTTGTTTCTAGCGTTGTAAGTCCGCAGACACACTGCTGTTCCACTGGGGCTTATGCTATTGCAGTGACGAGTTGAAATATATGTACTTTTTGGCAACAAGGGTGAAGTTTTTGATACCCCAAATTTTGGATCACAGCGTATTTCTTACAATTTGATAAGAGTAACGTATACTAGTAACTGCATGATCATATTTAAAAAAATCAGAATTGATATATTCATAAAGTGAGATTTTTCGACGTTGTAGAGAACAATATTTCAAAGAATAGAGCCTTCGTTGTTTTCCATGGAATATATTGAAAAATAACATAGTATGACGTAATTAGAATGGCAAAGGGCTTTGAAACCACACACTAAGCCAATACTGGACGATACCTAAAACGGATATGATTATTAACGAGAACTCTTGGACCCAGAAAAACCATTGCTGTGTAGCTGATGCCGTTAATAAATTGATAAACAATGATTACAAGTTAGATAAGGGTCACAACCTTGTTAATACATTGATAAACAATTATTATAAGTTAGATAAAGGTCTCAACCTTGTTAATGAATTCATAAACAATGACTACAAGTTAGGTAAGGGTCACAATCTTGTTAATAAATTGATAAACAATGATTAAATGTTAGATAAGAGTCACAATCTTCATAAACAATTATTACATGTTAGATAATGGTTACAATCTTGTTAATAAATTGATAAACAATGATTAGATGTTAGATAAGGGTCACAATCTTCTACCCACGCTTCGAGATCCGTTAATGTTTTCATGAGAATGATGGCTGAAACTTGAAATGTAGAATGACTACATGACTGTTTAGAATGCCCGATTCAACTTCAGTAGAACGAGACCAATGGATTAATGATTGTTAATCCAAGAGAACCACTTTCTAGGGTTTACTTCTTTCCGCTTTTTCCAAATCACGATTAAAACTAGGCCTACATTCAGTCCTATCCTGGTTTCGTGATTTTGATTACTTGCAAGTAAAATAATCTTTTACTCCTTGAATATTAAGCTTAAACAGACACCATATCTTAACAGTTGGTATCCCTATACTGCACAAGATACAGACAATACCATTACAACATCCTCCGAATACTGATACCCAATTTGTTTGCCTATATAGCGTAGTGATCTATATTATTTATGTTTCTATGATGATCCATATTAGTTAAACTTATCAATCTTATCAGTATTTCAAACTGTGCATGAGAAATGCTACTTAAAAAAAATCACAACATAGTTGTTGATTAGGGAGAATAATCTACATGGCACACAATAAATCTCAAATCCTAAATTACATTTTTTAAATAGAATAACGGTCATGTTGCGGGTTTCTGGATGACCCTGATACCCCAAATTGTTCCATTTTCAATTGTTCTTCAGTTTCATCGTGAACAAAGGGTATCCACTCTGGAAAATTTTAAATCCCCGATCTGATCACATCTTTGTTATCTGAGTGTATGAATATTTTTAGTCGGGAAGAGCTCTTCCATATCTTTCCTTAAAGCGATCAATTTTATGTGGTATCACGTTACCTAAGTAATGTTGAATAATGTCAAAATGTAGTTCTGGTACATTTCTTTCCACTAAGACTTTATATCGGCTGTGGTTGTTACGTGATTTGCAGATCTACACAGTCATCAGCAACACAAATTCAGCCAAGTCAAAGATAGCGGGATTCTGTAAAACAAACCTACTCTGAAGTGTTCTTGGATTTGCACAAGGTGTTGCGTTCTTGTCTCGATTCAGTTATATCCCTAGGAGATTTCCAAGACACATATGGTGACAGTAGTTGTGATTGTAATTGGGATCGTGATACAAGTGTGAAGACCCAGAGGCTTATCCACACTTTATGTTCGTTCACTTTCATTCTTGCGTTCTTCATTGTCAAGAAGTTATTAGATAAAATACGGGCGTATTATCAGCAGCAGAGTGATCTCGATATTTACTCTGCTTTGTTAGTCATAGATGCAAAGTTGTTCAAATTCAGAAAATGTATGATAATGTTGACGAGACATTTACTAGTGTCGATGCTGATGCTCTTGAGCTAACAGAAGAAGTTGGCTGAGTCGGGTTAATTCCTCTAATTGTTGACACGTAACGCCACCGATCTACTGAACTTACTGTTGCTCCAGAAGAGTATTACCATTCCTTGATCAGATAATATCTCAAACGAACAAACGATTCTCTTTTGATGAACGAAACTGTTCTGTAATATTCGTGCTGGTTCCAGCGGCTATTGTTTCCATATCTCCAGTTCATTTAGTGGAAGCGTGTGAGAAATTGAATTTCTAGAAGGATTAATTATTTTTCCCTTTGTTGTTAAAACATGAGCTATATGAGTGGCAGAAATGTGGAAAGGCAGTCTCGAAACTCCTAAAAGTCTACATGACTGCTTGATGCATACATCCCCATTTGAGTTTCCTGTTATCCAAAAGCTTGGTCATTGGATATATTTAGCTGACTTTAATACTGCACACAAAGTTTGAGGTTTGCGTTAAAGAATAAGTAGTCCCCCAGTGGCACACTGGTATGTCTGCGGACTTACAACGCTAAAAACCGTGTTTCGATACCCTTTGTGTTTTGCTACAAACAAAGAATAACCATTTTCGGTTTGAAGACACTGTTACCAATACGTCGGACCCATAAATTATGTTTCTCTGTACCATTGATATAGCTGTGTTCTTTAACTTGACGGGAAACGTAGCTGTAACTCATTCATTACTAATACCCAAACCTGATAGTTGTTTAAAATGTTACCAATACGTCGGACCCATAAATTATGTTTCTCTGTACCATTGATATAGCTGTGTTCTTTAACTTGACGGGAAACGTAGCTGTAACTCATTCATTACTAATACCCAAACCTGATAGTTGTTTAAAATTTTTTGTATTAGGAACGAAATACTTAGATAACCTCAAAAAAGTTCAAATTACGATTGAAAACAGTGGACTAGTGACTAAACTTTATTAAAACCTTTGTGGAAAACTTGCTTACACGCATTAACAGAAAAAAATCTAAATCAGTAAATGAATTTCTACATAGGTTAAAAGTAAATTATAATTGAACACACTTAATTGGGAATACCGCTACAGAAGGGGTGGGGGACATGCTATATCAATGATGGATACAAAAGAAAAAGGACATCTTTATGTTTGTTAAATTTCGTGCTAAGCTACACTAGACGTCTATAATTTAGAAGTGATACACTAAACGGAAGGTAGTTAGTCAACCACAAACTAGTGGGTAACTCTAAACAATTTGACTGTCACTCTTACAACACAACCACGGCCCCAAACCTACAGAGTCACGCTCGGCCCAATAGAGATCTAACACAGCTTTAAATATTCTTTAGATTAGCTCGAAGTTCTCAGAATCTTTAGACAAGTACTGAAACAGTCGGGTTTTAATATAGAAGTGGTTGAAAAACCTGGTAAAACAGAGAGGCAATCAACAAGAAATGACACAACCAGGTATTTTACAATTTCACTTGAAATGCCATTACTGAAAAGAAATTTGTAGATAAGAGTTTTTAAACAAAATATTCAGAAATAAAACTTTAGGCATTTGTCTACATATGAGCCACTAATGTGAAGCTAATTGATACAAAAATAAAACTTTAGGCATTTGTCTACATATGAGCCACTAATGTGAAGCTAATTTATACAAAAATAAAACTTTAGGCATTTGTCTACATATGAGCTACTAATGTGAAGTTAATTGGTACAAAAATAAAACTTTAGGCATTTGTCTACATATGAGCCACTAATGTGAAACTAATTGGTACAAAATTAAAACATTAGGCA
>NW_013666991.1:242194-245546 GCF_000517525.1 Limulus polyphemus | reverse complement strand
GTCTACATATGAGCTACTAATGTGAAGTTAATTGGTACAAAAATAAAACTTTAGGCATTTGTCTACATATGAGCCACTAATGTGAAACTAATTGGTACAAAATTAAAACATTAGGCATTTGTCTACATATGAGCCACTAATGTGAAGCTAATTAGTACAAAAATAAAACTTTAGGCATTTGTCTACACATGAGCTACTAATGTGAAGCTAATTGGAGCAAAAGTAAAAATTTAGGCATTTGTCTACATATGAGCCACGAATGTGAAGCTAATTGGTACAAAAATAAAACTTTAGGCATTTGTCTACATATGAGCCACTAATGTGAAGCTAATTGGTACAAAAATAAAACTTAGTCTGATTTTAGTTCTTCATAAAATATTTTCTGAATTCGACCCCCCCCCTCCAAAAAAAAAATCAAATAATTTACTTATACAGAATATGTAAATGGATGACATTGTGTAATATTATTCTGTTACATATAACACTGTTTACTTCTGGAATGTGTCAGTTTTATCTTAAATGTTTCTCTTTTGTAAACTGTGCTATTTAATTTCCCCCTAGACTAGTGTTTGGTTTACATTTTCCGATTTCTGTAATATTCCTTTAATTCATAACCTGTACCTTTTATTTCTAAGATACATTTTTTTCAATTATGATATTTTTGTAATTCGAAGAAACTTCCTTTTGAACGAGAATGTCAACGCGCGATCCATTTAGGTTAATATATATTTGATTCCTGAAGGGTCTGAAAATATAACCAGGGGCGGTCAGAAAGTTTAGTTTCTTTTCACCCCGCTGAGTTAAGATTAAATGGCACCTAACTTTAGAGAATTTTGGATTATCATAGGGGAGTTTTTTGTGCTTTTTAAATTAAATAATATATTAAATAATATTCGCTTTTGATATTGGGCTAACTAGTGGGATTGCCTCAAGATTTCAGGAGAAACTAGTGGGATTGCCTCAAGACTTCAGGAGAAACTAGTGGGATTGCCTCAAGACTTCAGGAGAAACTAGTGGGATTGCCTCAAGATTTCAGGAGAAACTAGTGGGATTGCCTCAAGATTTCAGGAGAAGCGGTGAGGAGATCTGGAAATAATATGAAGGAAGGAGAGTTTCTTGAGTCGTTGACTGCCAGAACACGGAGAGGTAGCTGTGGTTCAAGCACGTGCGTTTGTTGATACACGTGGTGGCGATGTCAGTAGGTTGTTGAGGGGAGCAGCGCAGAGAGATGCAGACCGAGTACGCGCGTTTCTGTTTGAAAGTTTACTAAACATACACTGCAAGATTAAAATTTAAAATTGATTTTATCATCTTAATTCGTTAATTTATGTCTGATTCGTTTGCTTTAATTTAATTAAATAAATATTCTGACTTAGACATATTTAATTATTTTTCGTATCAGAAAAAGTTGAAAACTGGATTTTGTTTTAAGTATAATGTAATGCGGTCCTTTTCGGGGCTGGGATCTTTGGATTCAAATCTTGATAAAAATTTTGCTGTGGGGGGAAACGGGAATACCACAGAGAATGCCTACGGCTATTTCTTTATCATATAAGGTGCACGTGACCATTTTGTTTTCCAGCAGTGGTCAAACCGATGTTCCATTTGTTTTATAAACAAACAGTTCGTAAGATTGAGGATTTCATATACAGTGGGCTGACCAAGGGAAGGCAAAATCCGGTGAGGTTCGAAAACTAATTGTGATTTACGGTTTGAGAACCATAGTAATTACGTTTAATCTGAGGATTTTAATTTCACTAAGAATAAAAACAGTTAAATATTATGAAACTTACTTTGAAATAGCTACCTAAGTAAGTTATCTTTCATAACATAGTTAAATGTAGACAGTAACTTTTTACAAGTTAATTTTATACTTACCTTTTGTTATAGATTTAGATTATGTACAACTATCAAACGTACAACAACTACTACACGTACAACTACCAGTAGTTTTAGTTTTTCTTTTATTTTATAATGCAGAACAGAAAGTGGCTAATCCATAAGCCATAGTCAAATTTATACACAACATAATCATGTTTGAGTAGCAATAACTACCTGTTTTTACACGGATGAGCGTGGCCCGTTGGTTACTATTTTGAACTGTGGATCTGCCTGTGCATGTCTCGCGTTCTGTAACGTAAACGAAATTAATACATTTTATTATTGAGGTCAGAAAAACTGCAGAGGTTATCATAAAACTTTAATGAAAATGTAACATCTTATTAACTTTAAAAGTATATTTGTATATATACACTAGCGTATAGCTCGTCAAAAATGACGGGTCAAGTACTACCACCCCACCCCATAGTATACCCTAACCAAACATTTCATAGCTAACTGAAATAAACAAATTTTGCGAAACCAAGCTTGACCAATAAAGAGGCAGAAAAGTGGCGTATTCATAGAATAATTATTGGCAAAAATCAGTTAGAAATACATTTAAACATCTCTGAATTATGTTTATATACCGAAAATATACATATTTTTAAATTATTGTAAATGTAATCCAGGTTCAAGAAATCTGTCTCGTTCAGTTCTTAAATAAGAGATGTTTTAGTGTAACTGTGCGTTAAGAACGGAAAACTGACAGAAGTAATAAAAATGATTTCTGTTTATCATTCAACTTTTCCAGTTTCTAGTGCACGCGTAAATTACAATTATGGAGCGGGTTTAGAATAGTAGCTGAAAGCAAATTTCATCGAGCAACTAACAACAATACTTTGTTGTGTGCCATCTTAAAAAAAGAAAAGAACAAAGATATACCTACCTAAATTATTTATCATTTAAATTATTTACCAAACCATAACGAAATATTACTTTAACCAGATTATAATGGAAGCACAATATCATTCAGTATATTTTGCAAAATGGCCGATTTTTTGGAGAATTAAAGAAAAAAAATGGGTATTTCATTGAGTAACACAGACAACGTTCGACTACCCAAAAATATTTATAGTAAGACAGACCCAAGCTCTTCACTAAAATCACTCTCCATCTTCCAACAGTTACCTTTGTTCTTCAGGAATGTAGAGTATTCCAATTTATAGCTTGCAGACTTATCATGTAATAAGTATTAGCATCCAATCTCCATATTACATCATTCTACTAAAAGGTCGCGCCACCTATTAATAATCTGACAAGCTGGTCTTCATTTCTGTATAATACCGTGCTTTTATATTGTTTTATTATTTTCTAATTATTCCTGACGATTCTGAACGGTTCGAATCTCCGTCACACCAAACATGCTCGCCCTTTCAGCCGTAGAGGCGTTATAATGTGACGGTCAATTCCACTATTTGTTGGTAAAAGAGTAGCCCAAGAGTTGGCGGTGGGTGGTGTTGACTAGCTGCCT
>NW_013666991.1:238753-241284 GCF_000517525.1 Limulus polyphemus | reverse complement strand
CCTCTGGTCTTGCGCTGTTAAATTAGGGACGGCTAGCTCAGATAGCCCTCGTGTAGCTTTGCGCGAAATTCAAAAACAAACAAAGGTGAATTTTCACGTTTATATTTTTCAAATATATTTTATATTCATTTAATTTAACCCTAGTCTGCCTTATATAACTACTACCGAATGCACTTTCTATCTGCCTTATGTAACTACCGCCGAATGTACGTTCTATTTTATATATATTCCAATATTTTTCGTTGAAGTTATGTTATCCTTCGAATCTTGACGGAGTGATAACAAAAATAAAGGGCTTCGATATAAAATGTTAATTATCCTGTTTTTTAGCTAGTGTGCCTAACACGCTTTAATGTTGTTCAAATACTTCACAAATTATTTTAAAGCCCATACCTATATTGCCAAAACACAAATGTGTTATGCACGTACCTGATTCATACTTATAGTTTCAACTTAGCTTTATTTAAGCCCCCCCCCCCCCAATAGTTCAGCGGTAAGACTTATAATGTTAAAAATCGTCCATCGATATACATGGTGGGCACAGTACAGATAACCCAATGTGTAGTTTTTTGCTTAACTACTAACAAACAAAAGCTTTACTTAAAGTCTTATTTCAAATTTATACATATACAGATCATACAATTTCGTTGACATAGCTAACCCTTCAATTTCTTTATAATACTGATTCCTTCATCTTCCTTATGCTAGCTGAATATGTCTCCATGTTTAATAATCCGTATTTAGTTTGAACTAGCTATTTCACTTGTAATACACCTATAACATTTTTTTTTATATAAACAATAACAACATTTAATAGCTAAACTATTTTTAAGTCATCATCATTACTGTTGCCCTAATATTAACCTGTCTTGCTTAATAGTATTTTAAATATAAAATCTTGGTTTAGGGAAACAATATCACTGACGAATTATTACATCCATGTTATATTCTCAACAGATTATATTACTGAAATTTGAATGTAATTTTAAACGCGTATTTAAAAACAGTGATTTGTAATATATATAGGATGCCCGAAAAGTTTGATACCACAGGCACTTCAACGAACTTTACAGAATGTGTTCCACATGCTGTCCTTGTAATTCGAAACAAGTTTTAATTAACACCAGGATTAACTCAACCTTCTCATGCTCTGACAGCACCATAATCAGTCACGTGTCTAAAATTAAAAAAAGCTGCAAATCACCTATAATTCCAGACTTATCAGACACGCTGTGTGTGATAAAAATATTAAATATCCCTTATTTTTTGATGTAGGCCAAGGCTAAATATACATAGATTATAATTAAAAATCAAATAGTCTTACTTTACACTAACCTGATCAGTTCCCAGGTCTCTTACCTATAAAATGTAATGCTTCGAAAAAGAGTTTCACAAACCATTTATGACATTCAGTTTATTCATTACTAAATGTTAAAAAATACATTAATTGTTTGTATTTAAAAACCTGTATTTTGATATATGCTTACATACTAAAACACACCTTGTTGTCTTTCTAGGTTGTTACAAAGTGATCGTCAGTTATGCTAAGAATTATGATAAAAAGTAGTTTTTTGTCTTGTGGAAACTAAACAAGTCATTCTAGATGTTTTCACGATAGTGGGTGAACTACAGCAAACCCTTAATGAAATTAGAGTTACTAGCTTTTGCATTGGGGGTGAGATTTAACCTACTTTATATAAAAAGTAAAGATTTGTTTATTCAATACATTACATTTTTCGAATGTAATACATTGATAAATTATCGCTCCCTGTTCTTTATAGGGTTAGGTGTATGGTGCGTACACAAATTACAACTTAAATATATTTTGACATTAATATACTAGTGCTTCAAGATTGATTAGTGGCGTCAACATTAATTATCGTAAAAATGTTTCTTTAAAACTGATCTGTGTAAGTGTTCAAATTATTACATTTAAACCCTAATGAAAAACAACGAACAGTCACAAGAAAGTAATAATTGTTATTAATGTTTAACTTAAGTTTCCTTAATGCCTCA
This sequence comes from Limulus polyphemus, assembly GCF_000517525.1. Classification (NCBI taxonomy): domain Eukaryota; kingdom Metazoa; phylum Arthropoda; class Merostomata; order Xiphosura; family Limulidae; genus Limulus; species Limulus polyphemus. The sequence continues at coordinate 239,268 of NW_013666991.1, read as the reverse complement.
TTAACTATTTGGATATATTTTCTTTAATTATTAAATATTATACAAATTTTAACGTAACCCTAAACCGTTCAAACAAGAAACGAGAACAAAATTAAAAACAAATTTTAATATTTAACCATCTGGAAAATTATTATGTTTAACTGTTGTATTATCACGAAGCCTTACATTAAGTAAAATACAAAACTCATGATTACGATTTATGACTCTTATTTCAGAAATTACTGATGTATGTGTATTACTCCAAATTAAATCCTTGACCTAATAGAATTTAATTTTCCAGAAAAGACTTTAAAGGTACATTTCTTGAAAGGTTAGTCAGTATTAACAAAGAAAACTGATACATTGCATTATTAAACAGCAATTGAGGAAGCTGAATCCATAATAAGGTTACTATTTTCTGATTTTATAGTTTTTGAATACTAATTAGAGAATATTAGTTATTTGAAAAAAAAACAACAAAGAAAAAGCGACCATTTATTCCAAATTGTTTGTTTGTAATTAAGCACAAAGCTACA
>NW_013666991.1:230983-237840 GCF_000517525.1 Limulus polyphemus | reverse complement strand
AAGTATGGTTGACCCCCCCCCCCCAATAATGATTAACATCTCCAAAATATACTATACCCGAACGTGCAAAATCCGTAAAACAAACTTTAAATATGTAATCACACATGCATGTCTGCTAAGAACATAACACACTCGAATCAGCATGTCCAGTATTTCTGGAATGCAGCAAGAACTTTGATCTGTGGTTCATGTATGTCATAAGACCACGCGACTGACCTTTCAGTATCAGTACAGCTCAATGTTCCTGGAATTAGCCCCCGTTGTGATATTTGTCATAGATTACGTTATTTGAAGAAACACTGTAGACGGGATAGTTTTGTGTAATAGTCCATTCTTACACTGAAACTTGTTTGTGATAGATTATTGTGAAAAATTAGACAATGACAAATACCATGGAAATATTTGGAATAAGACATACAAATGATAATCTTATTATAATGAAGCTTGCGATGTATACGTCCAAAACTCGGATCTCGGAAACTACCGCACCGATCATTACCAATCAAAACTGGGTAATATTTAAAAACTAAGCAGTATTTTTATAGCTGAGCAATAAATAAAACAATTGAAATTTCTACAAAAATGACATGTTTCAGATTTAACCAATAAAAACTACAAAAAGGGGTAAGTTTCAAATATAAAACAATCAAAAACAAACTTAAAAAAATATTTGTTTTCCTTTAGTGAAAATCTCATGAGTGTTGCAACAGAAAAGCAAGGTACTTTCGTTGATAACTGCGTCTACAAAGAAATACTTCAATAAAATCTACTCTGTGATGTAATGCTGTAATGATAGCTCATTTTTGAATAGTCCTCACGTCTATGTAAAGTTGTAATGTAAGCAGTTTAAAGTAAAGGTATTTTAAGTAAATGATTATATTTACTATTTGGATTTATTCGTTTTGATGGCGTAAAAGAGGATTAATTGGACTTGTTGTTAAAATGTAAGGTCTAAGGTTGGCCTCTTTATCTTTTGTAGAAGGTTGTTTGTTTTATTAGATTTCACGTGAAGCTACTCGAAGGCTATCTGCGCTGATCTTCCCTAATTTTGAAGGGATAGACTAAATGGAAGGCAGCTAGTCAACACTACCCACTGCCAAACTTTAAGTTACTCTTGTTAGACCGAATACTGGGACTTAGCAGTCAATCTTATAACGTACTCAGACTGTGAACTATGGATTAATTGTTCGCGTTCCGTTTTCACACAACGAGTTTCCCACTTTGGGGCAGTTAATGTACAATAAGAGTGACTGTCAAATCCCTCTTTTCTGTCACATAAAAGTTGGCGATGAGCGCTTTTGATTACTAGCTGCCTTCCATCCAGCCTATCAGTTCAAAATTAGGGATGGCTATGCGCAGATAGCTATTCATAATGTTCTGAAACAAACAAACAAACAGCTCATTCCATATGAACTTGGTCATTCAGTTACAGCATATTAAAATATACAATAAACTTCCCCCGCTGTGAAAGCGGGAAGTCTTCGGACTTTCAACGCTAAAATCAGGGATTCGATTCCCCTCAGTGGACACAGCAGATCGCCGGATGTGGTTTTGCTATAGAAAACACACAAACACTCTTCAGCAAAAAAAGTCATAGAGTTCCTACCCTCAGTCAGTTGCTGACTGATCATCATGCCTGTTGTGGGTATTTCTGCATCATTTGTGGTGCACCTGACCAGAGTGTTGTCCAGTTGTGGCCATCCAGTTCTCCCATTATTCTATAAAATGTCAGTTCATACTGTAAAAGATTATATTTGCTGTGCCTGTGCCAAAGGAAAGACATGAACCAAGAGAGTCCAGAAAACCTTGTAGAATACCTTCTTCTAGGAGAGATATAAGCATTAAGAAGTTCAGTCTAAAAGCAACAACTTTTGTTAGTGTTTATATATATTCTTGTTTTATATTTTAAAAGAAGGGTTATTAATCTTATTAGGGATAAAACTACTGTAAAATGTTACACCTTATGTTTAATTTTGATTACTGGGAACTTAAATAAGTATATTCATTTTAAATACATTGCTACCTTTAGAGAGAAAATGCGAGTTAATTTTACTTTTTTTTATAAATGATGTTGATATAAGGTGATAACACGTGCAGCTACCAGTAGTTTCAAATAGTTTAAGATTGGATAAAAAGTAAACGAATATTGTTAGATTAAGAGAAACCAAATAATGCTTAGTTATTTATATACGTCCCCCAGTGGCACAGCGGTATGTCTGTAAACTTACAACGCTAGATTCCGGGTTTCGATACCGTGGTGGGCAGAGCACAGATAGCCCATTGTGTAGCTTTGTGCTTAATTTCAAACAAATCAAATCAGTTATTTATATAAATACATATATATTAATTATAACAATCTGAAATATATGGGTTTTGTAAAATATTCAAGAAGATTAACGTCCAAAACTTATTATGGAAACCTATTCATGATTGTACATTGACTTCATTATTTCACTGTTTTTTAAAGATATGATTATAATTTAGTGGCACAATTGGTATTCTAAAGACTTATAACGCTAAGGGTCAGGTTTCGATACCCGTGGTGGACACAGCATAGATAACCCATTGTGTAGCTTTGCGCTTAACAACAAACAATTGGATCGGGTTTAGCCCAGTAGTTATAGTGTCTGCGATTGCGAATCCAAGGGCTCACTATTCCCTTCACGTTGCCGCTAAAACGTTGATTTATTTACTGATAAGACTTTCTACAAGCCATGCCGATCGCATTGTATTGGTTATTTAAAGGCAATGCCTCCAAAATACTTAAAACAACACAAATGTTAGGGCTACTAATAGAAATAATAAATTTGTCTCGAGTCACGAGGCTAAACGATTGAACCGATAATGAAAATGTGTTTAATCTAAGTACAAACATATTTATTATATATTTTTTAATTTTAATACTAAGTATATTCTTAAAAATTTTCAAATATATTTAGTCATTGTACTGGATGAAAAGAAAAAGAAGATTAGATCCTTTTCTCTAATTCGATAATAATAGCTAAGCAAATTTGTTAGATATATTCGCCTTTTCTGCTACTAGATGGCGCCAAAACAGACAAGCATATGTTAAACAGGTTCGTCTTTGACGTTATCTAATCATAAGAGCAGCTTATTTTTATGCATATTTGTTTTTGTGATCGAGTTCTGATTTCCATTATTATCTAGATTACAGGTGACAAGGTAACTGGTTTCAACATAAGGCTAAAATGTATAATATGCTCAATGTGATAAATGTAGTACCGAAATTTTACATTGGGGACTGCTGCTATAATTAAGTAAGACAACTCTCTATCTGGTGTCAAGAAGAATGAATTACAAAAATTCATGTAATTAGACGTTAGTACTTGAATCAAACTATTTATTAAAACATATTGAAAGCACTTGATACACTGCTTCAAATGTAATTTTATTTCTGCAATAAAATTTATGATGGTGAGTAAACAGCTTTAACAAGTCTACCTTTACTGAGATGTGGAAGTAGTCCTGAATGTTTCCAGGTTTTCCTCTAACAGTACACATTTCTAATGTTCACCTTTTAGAACATTTCCATGTAAAACAAAGTCCCTAAATCCGAAGGCATAACTACGAAAGATCCGCCCCTTTATAAAAAGTAATTGCGCACTCTACATTTATTTCTTCATTACACCCCCCGAGGGGGGGGGTATTGCAATCGGATCAATGTGTGTGTAAGTATGTGTGTCTGTCCGTGTTTCACCGAGCGTAGGTATCTCGAAAAGTAACAGACCATGTATACAAACATTTTACACAAGATGGGAAATCAGTATGGGACTGTCCTTCCAAATTTGGTCCGAATCCGGATTTGGATCACTTTGAAGCATTATTTATAATGGGGAGATATGGCATTTTCGCGGTTTGGAGCTAATAACTCTGTAAAGTGTGATCGGACTGGTACCAAGTTTCATTGGCGCATAAAAGTTGAGACTCCTCAATCACGCTACGAAAAATAATCCGGATCGTTGATCATACTGGATCTGAGAAGGATTTTCTGAGTCTTCGAAGGTGAAATTTGACGTTATCCAACATAAACGCATGCAATGTCGAAAAGGAGTGGCGGGGCGAGCGTATGCATTAACTTAACAAAGCAGTGCAACCACACTTTAGTTCAAACAAATGATATTGTATGTCTTTCCCCTTGTCGGCAGTTCTTAAGTTTGTAAGATGTTCTTCCTCCTTCCAAACATTTTAATGTATGTTGTAAACATTGCAAAATCAGTTTTGCTTTGAGGCTTTGAATCAACCAACTTTCAAAGAAACTGCGAAAATCACGACAGATCTTCATTAAGCCACGTAAGAGTAGTTTCTAGATATTAGAAGTTGCGTAACGCGTTATTTTCTGTTTTACAACAAAAACAGACACAAACCTTTGAAATTTCATAAACTTTATTAAACCTTGTTGCTTTATTTTGTTTCTTTGTTATAGATTAACTGTCCTCTGCCCACAGTAAGTATCAAAACCCGATTTTTAGCGTCACAAGCGTACTGACTTACCGCTGAGGCACCAGGAGGCAACGGTTATTGTAAAAAGCAGACTGTCAGCTATCAAACACAAACATCAAACACACTGGACGTCAATAGAAACAGATTATTTCTTCTCGGAAATGTTAACGATTCTGAATCGATATTATCACGAAGTATTTCTTTAATTCAATATTATAATGACTACCGTGCTCTTATTTACGGTAACCAAAAGTAGGAATACACCCATTCGCAAAATACTCTGAATATACTTATGTGTACTACACAAACTCGGCCCTAAGCTTGACATAATACGTCTGATGAAACTATGTTATTTAACTTTAAATAAAGCATGTTCAAAGCATGTGTAACTTGAAAAGTTTATTTTCTTTTTGTTTTAGTTAGAACTACAGTCGACGAATCACCAAATTTTATACCAGGAAAGCTACATTTAGAACGTGACATCGCTTTCCCTTGGAGATCATCTAACTGATTACCCAAACAAGGGGTATTCTGAGTACCCGACCAATAACCTTAGATCAGTGCTTCTCAACCTTTTCCAATATCATTCACCCCTATAAGTTTTTCACAACAGCTCACTCACCCCAGTTCAAAAACAGACAGAAAAGTCCTAAATTAAGATGTAAAATTCTATATTATGACTTAAATATACATAAAACTACAACTAAAATGAATACAACACAAAATAAACAAAAAACAAATGTATTTATCAAACTACAACTAGAATAAATAATAATAACTAATGACATTTTGCTCTTGAATTTGTTGTATAGTTGATAATACGCATTCACCCTGATTCTGATCTCATTAATCCCTGGGTGAACCATTAACCCAGTTGAGAAGAACTGCTCAAGACCAATGTTACCCAACTCAAAAGCTACTGCGCTCCGGTAGATCTTTTGAATATTTCACCTCATCCCGGTAACATTAGTTATAAGAATTTTAATATTTTAAAAGAGAGGATGTGGCAGGAGGGGTCTGATTTTCTATTCTATTGCTATTTAGAGTTAGACAAATAAGATTGAAGAATATAAAAATTTTGCTTCGCCTGATTGATGATGATACTATAGAAAGTAATTTACGTTAAATTTCGTACTTCTCGGAGGGGTGGTAAATAAATTCGAGAAGAGGGGATGCCTAGAGAACAAATGTCACAATCCTCACACTAGGGGAGGTTGAGGTTCTTGTAAAATATTTATTTATAAAATTAGAAACATAAAACTTATATAATATCAAAAGCTGATTTATTATCTATGTTTTGATATCAAGTTAATTTGTATACCATCATAATTAAATAGTTTAATTAAATTTTGAAAGTAACTCACTAAAACGTCTTGACATGCGCGCTTAGACCCGCGCGTCGGAGGCAGATAAAATGGTGAAAGTTGTTGATAAATTATTGTTATTATTTTTTTAGTTCGTACAACATTTTACACCCTGGCAAATAATGATCCGCGCCCCGGCGGCTGGGAAACACTGCACTACAAAACATAACGCAGAGGGCAAGATGCAACCTCAAAGCAGACATTCGTTGTCCTGGGTGCATTGAACACACGAAATCAATTAAATGTATTTATAAAAATATGTTGTAAGGTGGGCTCATCTCATTTTTATATCAATTGTAAATACAAATATTTATTGTTTTTTAACAATAGGTTTTCATATAATTCGATAACTAACAAAACAGATTTAGGCACGTTTAATTTGGTTTTATATAGAAAATTAAGTATGTAAATATAGTTACAGTCTCTTCATTCCATAATGTTACATATGAGACATTATTAACAAAAGCAACAATTTGTAAGTAAGTTGATGACATATTAAACGTTCAAATAGGATAACTGTAGTTGAAATTATATTTTTCCCATCAATGTGTATCCTCTTGTCGCATTTTATTGCTGACTGGAGATGTTTCGATAAATTAAAAGAAATAGGTATGTTTTTCTTACAAAAAATTTTTGTTCTTTGTATTAACATTTCGGTTATACACCTTTATCAAAAGACTAAACAACAGAATGATAACTCTGGTACAACCGTAAGACACATTTCGGTTATACACCTTTATCAAGAGACTATAGGACAGAATGATAACTGTATTACAACCGTGAGACACATTTTGATTATACACTTTTATGACGAGACTATAGGACAGAATGATAACTGTATTACAACCGTAGACACATTTCGGTTATACATTTTTATGAAGAGACTACACGACAGAATGATAACTCTGGTACAACCGTAAAACACATTTCGGTTATACAATTTTTATGAAGAGACTACACGACAGAATGATAACTCTGGTACAACCGTAAAACACATTTCGGTTATACAATTTTTATGAAGAGACTACACGA
>NW_013666991.1:228464-230973 GCF_000517525.1 Limulus polyphemus | reverse complement strand
TTCATCAAGAGACTATACGACAGAATGATAACTGTATTACAACCGTAAGAAACATTTCGGTTATACACCTTCATCAAGAGACTATACGACAGAATGATAACTGTATTACAACCGTAAGAAACATTTCGGTTATACACCTTCATCAAGAGACTATACGACAGAATGATAACTGTATTACAACCGTAAGACACATTTCGGTTATACATTTTTTATGAAGAGACTATACGGCAGAATGATAACTCTGGTACAACCGTAAAACACATTTCGGTTATACACTTTTATGAAGAGACTATACGACAGAATGATAACTGTATTACAACCGTAAGAAACATTTCGGTTATACACCTTCACCAAGAGACTATACGACAGAATGATAACTGTATTACAACCGTAAAAAACATTTCGGTTATACACCTTTATCAAGAGACTATAGGACAGAATGATAACTGTATTACAATCGTAAGACACATTTCGGTTATACATTTTTATGAAGAGACTATACGACAGAATGATAACTCTGTCACAACTGTAAGGCATGGTTTTTGTTTTGTTTTTTAATACCGGTCTAGCGTGTGTGTGTGTGGGTGGGTGACGGCAAACAATTGTGCATCTTGTTTGTTCATCTAAACAACGGGCTAAAGGGTTAGGTCAGAGAACCCCTTTGGTTAAGGCATACCCGCGGAACAGAAGTAAAGCAACTAATCGATAGAAGCCGCCGCCTTAAGCCACTATTCTTAACCTAATGTTAAGTTTGTCACTCTTATAACAAACGGACCACAGCTTGAAGTGCAAAGAGTGTTTGGTAACACTACCTCTCAAACCAAAGACCCTCGGATTCTCAGTCCAACTCCCTAATCATTAGGCCGCGCTCGAACCATGAATCTTTCGACGGACCTTAAATGAAAATTACAAAGATATCAAATCTGGTTAAAAGTATCTTTTTCCCAGAAAGCGTACATCATACCACTAATATTCAAATATCTGCGAAGATCATTCTAATCAAGCTTATAAAAACCACGTGTTACTTTTATCCCATTAAAAACTTACATAATGATCGTCAAGTTATAAAATATACTCCAATAGCGTAACACTGCATTACACGCAAAAGTTAGGCGCTACTGAATAACTTAAAAGTTGTTTAGGACACAATGACAGATAGAGATAAATATTAGCTCTTCTGTTCAATTTATTTTAAGGAGTAAACTTAAATACGAACAGAGCATGTAAGAAAAAAATAATGGGTTAATTACTCGTATTGTCAGATTTCATGGATAAAGATAAAAGTTTGTATCAGCTGCCTAGAGATAAATATTAGCTCTTCTGTTCAATCTATTTTAAGGAATAAACTTAGATACGAACAGAGCATGTAAGAAAAAATAATGAGTTAATTACTCGTATTGTCCAAATTGTTTTTGATTTGAAATAACACCGACTTACTCTTATTCTTTTGAGAGTATTAAAATCTAGTTATTATAAAAATATTTTTATGTTTAGTATACTTAAACTATACTAAGATATATATGTTCACTTAAATTTTAAAGGCCTTGAATTTTCAGTTTTGGGGGATGTTCTTATTGTAGTAGTTTTGGTGAAACAGACTGATGATTTTACCTACAGTTATTTTATGTAGGTCCATATTTTATGTAACAATGGACTTATATTTCTAGAAATGTTTTTCGATTACGCTAATATAAACATTTTAAGCTTAACGCCCAACTTTCGCGTTACTTTCTGAGCCATTGACTTCAACCCCCTATCCTCAGTTTTGGATGCAAGCTAAGTGAGCATAACTTGGTATTATACTAAATTTAAGCCCCCTGTTATCACCTTTCAGTAAATAAAAGGTTTGTTTATCAGAAAGAGCCCTCTCATGAAATATTCACGATTGTACTCTTACCCGACGTTTATGTGATCCTCCCCCCTCTGCGGTGTGCCTGTACCCCCTTAGTGGTAACTCCAGGATTCTGAAAGTTTTTGTGTCTATATGGTGGTGGTGAGGCAGACAGATGGGTTTCCGATAAAATAGTTTTCTATTTTTAAAAGGATTAGGAAAGAATCATGGAAGATAAATTAGGATGCTCTAAAGTAGGATTGTTATCCTGCTCGTTCTTTTCATGAATTTTCGTTTTTGTTTCAGTAAAATCAGAATTACTAATATAACTCATAATAGGTAGCTTTCAAATGTTCTTATTTCGTTCGTTCGAATTTTCTTTTTTACATTTGTCTACCCGAAGTCATGATATTTTGTGAGCTGTTGATTTTAGTTGAAATTTTCGGAGAGGCAGATAAACTTTTAGGATGGCAACTGCGAACCCTTGTCTACCCCTCCCCTTTCCAAATGATGTCGCTACGGGTCCCTTTTCAATAAGCTAAGTACAAGATTCGTGGGCGAGACATTTTGAAAAAGGAAGAATTAAGTTTGTGTGTAAGAGCCAATACGAATAAAAAAATCAGTATAAAGTCAAATTTATAAATTTTATAAAAAAAAGGATTTTAATCTTTATATTAT
>NW_013666991.1:227416-228109 GCF_000517525.1 Limulus polyphemus | reverse complement strand
TATATACACATGTATATATATATATATATATATATACACATGTATATATATATATATATATATATATACACCAGCAAATACTAACATACACTACTTTTGTCCTATATAGATATGTTATACAGTAATTATGAAATGGCGAGATTAGTAGCTATTTCAGCTAATAACTAAATTATCTCCAAGACATGACAGTATTTCACAGACTAGTAAATGCTTTACTTGTAAAATTTGTTTGGAGAGCTCAGATCACTTGAATTAGTTCAAAGGCGCAAAGTAATCGATTTGGCTAAAAGAGATTTGTTTCTCTTTTTATTTTTTAATGCAACATCATTCGAAGATCTTGGTTTATCAATTAGATTTCGAACTATCGTTTTATTCATTTAGTGGTGATTTATATATATATATATATAAAGGCTTCATAATAGCAAGTTAAAGATTACTCGTTAAATACTAGGGGTGCGTATCTCATCATAGTATTCGATATGATACTGTTACGACAGCGGAAATCACGTGACTCTGGTTATACGTAATGAGTAACTAGAAGGTTCGTGAATGCTCGAGTGTTTGCTAGATGTGCTGTATTCTAATATATAAGCCCGACAATCAATCGGAACTGGAATAGCAGACAGAGAGATAGATAGATAATTGCAGACAGGCAGAGACAGAGACGGACAATTGAGTCAAGCGCGGTAGTAA
>NW_013666991.1:224998-226679 GCF_000517525.1 Limulus polyphemus | reverse complement strand
TGTTTTTTGTAACAGACAAGAAGATAATATGACACAGTAAGTATATTTACATATGTGTTGTATGCAAATCAAGTTGTTTCATTCAAATATGTTGACGGACGTAGCCATAGGAGTTACCCCCCTCCCCGCCACCTCAAGGTAACGGAGTTACAACCCTAGAAACCGGGTTTCGATACCCGTGGTGGGCAGAACACAGATAGCCCATTGTGTAGCTTTGTGCTTAACTTCAGGCAAACAAACACGCACTTCCTTTGATTATTACTATCACCATCTTGCAATTCAAGACAATTGCAACTGTTGACCATGATTACTGTAATTCATGTAAGATGAATGTTTATTGTTGCTCAAAATTGTTTGGGGGGTGATAATATGTCAAACCACAATGATTTTATGTAAATAAATGTAAGTGTCATCTTATTCAAATGCACCAATGTTTCATTATTACACATTCAAAAGGCATTCATTATAAACACATGTATGGATACAATGTTGCAATGAACTAATGTATTCAATAATATAGTATTTAAACTGTAAAGCACACATAAAACATATTACACGTTTCAATTATAAGGAATACGCATACTACTGTATATACATAATCCAACATGAGACGTAATGCATACGTGGATTAAAACGTTGTAACAGGCTCAGAAGTGTTTTACCAAAACATTCTTTGTAAACAAAGATGAATAAATAAATACACACACATATATGTATACATTATACTGCCAAATGGTAAGTTATGAATGAGAAAAATAAGATTGAAGAATACAAATTTGAAGTTGTAGACAACTAGAAGTGGTACCCGCAGTAGTTGGTTTAACAGTAAGTTGTAAGACAAACAGTAAGTGAACAGCAGCAGCATGCTGTATTACATTTGGTACTATAGTTATTAGTGTTGGTGCATGCCTATTTGCAGTTAGAATGATGTTTGATGGTTATTTATTTGTAGAGAAATTAACAAGAAAGTATAATAGCTGAAAACAAAGAGTATTTGATGAAAGTCTTTACAATTAAAAGCTAAGATTACACCAAACTCAAGGCTTTCAGATGTTTCTCAAAGCGCTACATGCATTATTCTTTAGAAGGGAAATAAAGCTGTAAAAAACCCATTAACACAAACAAGGTTTACAAAAATACAAGATATAGTAAGAATAAGTCAGAAAAGATAAACGTGATTATATATGAGTATTAACTTCAATTCTCTCTTGCACGGAACTCTTGGCTGGTTCTATCAATATTTTATAAATGTTTCCAGTATCCTAAGGAGAAAGAGAAGAAGAAGAGGAAGAAAAAGCAGGTAAGGAGGAAAGACTTAAAATGCGTAACGAATAGTGTAGAAAATAATAATAAAATATTTTCCAACGTAAAGCGTGATGAAGCCATTTTACCGAAAGTTCAAGAAATGGAGTTAATAGATAAAAAAGTTCACTACCATGTTTCATGTCGGAAAGAATGTACTCGTGCAAAGGAGAGTCATGATAAAGATTAGCCTGATGCACAGGCTATTGGGAAACATAATGTATATAATCAAGCTTCTGCATACATATGTCAGTGAGTTGGCAGCATCATTATCAAACGAGATAATGCGGAGTGAATGGCAATGTTAAAGGAGTGATGACTTATAATTTTGAATACAAGACTTAAAAGCTCAATGAAAAGTTGCTAATAAGAAGTCTGG
>NW_013666991.1:213960-224603 GCF_000517525.1 Limulus polyphemus | reverse complement strand
ACATTTTACTGAAAGTTCGGGAAATGGAGTTAATAGCTAAAAAAGTTCACTACCATGTTTCATGTCGAAAGGAATGCACTCGTGTAATGTAAAACGTAATGAAGACATTTTACTGAAAGTTCGGGAAATGGAGTTAATAGCTAAAAAAGTTCACTACCATGTTTCATGTCTTTGCACGAGTACATTCTTTCCGGAGAGTCATGATAAAGATGAGCCTGATGCACAGGCTATTGGGAAACATAATGTATATAATCAAGCTTCTGCATACATATGTCAGTGAGTTGGCAGCATCATTATCAAACGAGATAATGCGGAGTGAATGGCAATGTTAAAGGAGTGATGACTTATAATTTTGAATACAAGACTTAAAAGCTCAATGAAAAGTTGCTAATAAGAAGTCTGGAAGTCAAGTACAGTTTGGCAGCTAAACTACAGAAGTGAACTTGTGTTTCCTTAAGAACTGCCCAAAGGCCAAGCAGTCGAAACGGCGTTTGAAGATGCTGCCTCTGATAGAAAAAGAATCAGCATTAGTCTTAAGAAGAATGATACCTGTTGTCCAGAAATGTTATTTACCCACGCTCTGGCCTCCATCTCTAAGCTTTCTTTTAAGCAATAGTATACATTCACCACCACATCTTGATAACTTCCTTGCATGGGTGATCACTGGGAGAAAGGGAAATGAAAGATGAATTATCGGGTATTTATTACAAGATCTTTGTCAAGCTGCAAAAAGTGGACATTGGAGAATGCAAAAACAAATGATCAAAGTCGTTTTTTTTTGCGGTATGATTCATATAATTAAAAATATTCCCAAACTTTAACCCACCAACATATTTTCATTAAACAGTTGTTTTTAAAACGTTTACTGCATAAGCTTTTCAAATAATATTGTCTAAAAAATCTCAGGGGGTGGGCTGAACTTCTGGTCCACGGCCAACTATTAAATACAATTGTAGACATCCTGTAGAAGAATTTTTGAGTATAGTCTTTGGTATTTGCGTTGTAAATGTGGTAGGTTTAAGTCTGGAGACTTACATAGTTGCTCAGTGCACGAACATGTAAATAATACAAGCTGTACTCTAAAGATTTACTAAAACTAAAAACTAACGTAAATGAACTTGCATGAAACTTTTATTTACTCGTAGCTGCTATTCGTGCTTACTACAGTTTCTTAATAAACCAAAGACGATACTTAATTCTTTCTTTTTCATTTCTTTGTTAAACAAAACTGACGCTGTTTCTCTGGTATGTGACGTGTTAACAAGTTTTATTTCTAGTTGTAACAGATATAATGTTTATTCAGCTATTTTGAAAGTGTAGATTTTTGTTACTTAGTCAACAGCTCGCAGCCACTCTATGTATGGCTATACAGTTGTAACTAACCTCACAAAAACTTACTGCGAAGTGATAAGCCGTAAGTATTTTACATGAACTAGATTTTATGGGGAACAGTATTTTCCTGTGCTCCAACCAAGTAATGTATAATTTTTTCGCCAATACAGTAGACTGTTCCTACAAATCGGTTTAGTTTGTTTTGTATTTCGAGGGTTATCTGTGCTAGCCGTCCCTAATTTAACATTGAGAGGGAAGGCAAGCTAGTCAAAACCACCCACCGCCAACTCTTGAGCCACTCTTTTACCAACGAATAGTGGGATTGACCGTCACATTTTAACGATCCCACGGTTGAAAGGGCGAGCATGTTCGGTGTGACAGGGATCCTACGAATCGGAAAGTAATGTCTATTTCATTTCAATCCAAACTTAACCCTTCACGATTACCCCGTTATCGTTTAATTATATAATCTTAACCTAGCTGATAAATAGGTGTACCCTGTCCTCGTTTGCTAATTTCCAGGGTTTACAACAAATAAATTAGTTTAGAGTGCTTGTCTTCGTTCTTTCATTCACACTTATTCTAACAGGCAACATAAGCATTGTGCCTGGCTTAATTTAATTACCCAGAATTCTTTCCAAAAGGTAAATGTGTATACTGCCCTTGTCCTCATTCTAACTACCTAAACTTCTTTCTGGAGATAAGTGTATGAGTAGATCCAGTTCTTACTCTAACAGAACACGAGTTTTCGCTGTCCTCGTTTCGTCATCCACAACTGCTCTATCAAAGGATTCTCTACTGTGTTCATTTGAATATTACACATATATGTATAAGTATCTATAAAAGATCTATAGAAAGAAGTAAAATCTGTGTTAATGCCTGTCAATCCCATATAGAGACCCATAATAAATAACTCATCATAAAGGCCTAATAATGTTTTAAAAATTCTAAATAACTACTAGCATAATTATAGTATTTTGGCACTTGTGTATAAAGTTAAAATCATAAATAGTATTCAACGTTAAACTGGTACACAATTAAAAACATTTTATGTAGACCTATCTATGGCCTTCAAAAAGTTGACGATTCTACATGTTTCGACGTTACAACGTTATCCTCAGGAGTGAATTACAAGACAATTGCCAAAGTATTTATAGCCTAAGTAAAATGTTTTTAATTGTGTACCAGTTTAACGTTGAATATTATTTATGATTTTAACTACTAGCATATTAACTAGCAAGTAATTGTATGTTTAGTGAATTTTACAGTTTTACAATACCTCTTGGAATAGGTGGGGAAATTGCCACAAGAGTGCGATGTTTGGGAACCCAGAAGGCTTAACAAAACATATACATAATTTATATAAATTGAAAAATAATAAAATAATAAAGTTAAAGTGATTTTTATAAACGATAGAAGATAATAATAACCCAATCAGTTGTTCTATTTCCAAATTCAATATATTTACAGAGGCGGATCTAGGATTTCGAGAGGGAAGCAGTTTTATCATTTGGAGAATATATTCCATAAAGAGTAAAATAGAATTTTGTTCTTAAATTTAACTGAAAGGGGTACTGCTTTTGAAATGGGGTAGTTCGAACTACCCTGAATAACACGTTGGATCCACCCTTTGATTACACTTTGAGCTGCTTTTTCTTTCAGCCTTCTTCAGGTTTACTAATATGCAATAAAAACAAAGTTTAAAAGATACCTCAGCGATTGCACCTGAACACCATATTTACAATAAAAAACAAACAGACCTCGTATTTACAATAAATGAAAAAGAAAAACTATTCATCAAATTTAATGCTCAAATTTAATGGAAACATTAAAAACCTTTTCAGCATTATTTTATACTTATAGAGAAAGTCTCTTGCTTATTTGTTTTGTTTTAGAGCAAAGTCAGATTGGGCTATCTGCTGTGCTCACCGCGGGGAATTGTACCCAGAATTTTAGCGTTGTAAGTCCGTAAACTTACCTCTGTCCTACAGGGGGACAGAGGAAGTCTATATCGAACAGAGGAGTTCCAGTGTTGCTTACAAAATATTGATTGCGAAGATAAAAGCCCCAATTCGTTTTTTATCATTAATTTACTCACGTTATGAATTTAGAGAAGTTACTTTAGGATTTATAACAAGCGTCCACACGAGAGAGTTTCATATAAGAGTTACAAAAAAACATTTATTAGACGTCAGTTATTTTAACATTTTCGTATCCTTTACTTTAGTAAAAATATTTTGATGTTACATGGCAGAGTAATAGGCTAGGAAATAACGAAAAGAAAAGGGAACTATTGTATGTGTATATATATATATATATATATATACATGCAATTGTGAGAGAAGGGTTAATTGGTAGAGGGGTCGTCCTTACAGGATTTTCTAAATCTACGACAGTTCCTGAAGCCAACAGCTAGAGTTTGTGTGTTAAAATCCGGGGGTCGATTCCCCGCGGTGGACACAGAGGATAGCCTAATGTGGCTTTATTCTAAAACAAGTATACTATATTATTTCTTTATCGAACCTCTGCCGAACCTCGTGCAATATTATCGGGTTGATGGCAGAAAATATCGTTAACTGCGAAGGTACCAAGCTGATAAAACAATGTATTGTAATCTTTATGATCAAGAAAGTAAAAAAATAATAAAAATAGTATATTTAATTAGCTATTCTGATTTTAAATTGCGCTCCATCAGTGAAAAGTGGTGTGAGCCCTATTGTCAATAATTCAACCATCAGTGAAAAGTGGTGTGAATCCTATTATCAATAATTCAACCGTTAGTGAAAGTGGCGTGAGTCCTATTATTAATAATTCAACCATCAATGAAAAGTGGTGGGAGTCCTATTATCAATAATTCAACCATCAGTGAAAAGTGTTTTGAGTCCTATTATCAATAATTCAACCATTAGTGAAAAGTGGTTTGAGTTCTATTATTAATAATTCAACCATCAGTGAAAAATGGTGTGAATCCTATTCTTTATAATTCAACCATCAGTGAAAAGTGGTTTGAGTTCTATTATTAATAATTCAACCATCAGTGAAAAGTGGTGTGAATCCTATTATCAATAATTCAACCACTAAACTTAAGTCACTACTCGATGAAATTAAAGTATAGTACAAAAAAGGTATGTATAGCTTCTAAAAAATGGTTTGTTCACATCGAAAAATTTTGTATATTTGAGAAGTATTCAAGGTTTGATTGTATATATGACGGGTTTAAATGCCAAAAGTCAATGAAGCTATGAAATCAATTGGCCTAAAAATAGTGGCAAAAATCACATTAGACTGCATTCAATGTGTCTTATGTCTGCCACAAAAAAAATGCTGTTTTTACACGCCTTTAATTTGAAATCCTCATTAAGAAAAAATGTAGAAATATACATCTGCAATTTAGTACGATTTTTATCAGTATCATTGGACCTGTTTGTTTGTATCTATCTATGTATATACATTTCTACCTGGTGCATTGGTACGTTTATCTGTTGTACTTCTAGATGTGAAATAATGTTTATTACCCCTGTAGGCGATATTTTTATAACCCGCCTAAAACATTCAAGTCTAATTGGCTTTTTTAAAGCCACGAGTAATAATATAAACCAAAATAAACCAACTAAAATCTAAGCCGTTATCAATGTTTACATTAGTATTCATAAATGTATTGACGTTTTAACTGTCAAACGAAATATATATATATATATATATGCAAGGTTGAGATGTTTCGAACAAGTTACGTCGCTTTATGCACTTTGTAGTGAGTGCGCATGCTCAGAGAGGTATTTAGATAACTAGGCATGCGTGGCGAATGCTGTGGTTGATGGTGATTTTTAGAGCAACTGCTACTGGGACAGGCTTTAGTCACAAATTAGTATTGCAGCCGCGAGCAAGAACCCACGCAGGCCACACGAAGTGCAAGATATTGAGCAGTTCGTGTGAGTGCCGCGTGTACACTTGCACGTGAGTTCTACTTCTACTAATCTTGCATTCATAAACAGAATGTTATCAATTACTAAAGTTTAAGAAAGGAAAAAGCGAATGTGGAAGGCGAAATATGGATTCCTTTAACCTCGTTAGTTACGTTAATTAAGTTTTACTTTCACCTGGAATCCCTTGTTTGAATTTCAAGTGTTCCCGCGTTACGTATATTTATTAATGGGTCAAACTGATGATTCCGACTAAACTTTTATGCACCGGTAAACGAAACTCGTGAACTGTTCTTTCGTGGCGATAAGGTTAGGGCTAACTGCTCTCACAGACATTAAAACCTATCTTAAATCAAATATATTTCAATAATTTGTTTTTTTTAGCTGTATCTATGCAGCTACGTCGCTTTAATTTTCTCATTGTGATTAGTAGAGAATCTAGATCACCAACAGAAACCTGTGCGGACTAGTTTTACCATCAAAGTTCATTTTACCCATCTGACGAAGAAAACTATGATTACCTTACCAATGATCCTTTTAGCCATTCTACTGTGTGCTCACATTCCTCAAGTCAGATGTCAGGTAGGGTTACTAGATGTCTGTTACATTTATTGTTATTATTCGTTCCGTTTTCTCTCCGTGTAACGTACCTTATTATTACAAAAAAGCAAAACTAACATAAATAGGTCTGTCACCAGATCATTAAGACATAAAGATAGTATTTACATTATAGTAATTTCTCTGAAATATCGTTTTTAATTTAAAAAATTTGTTTTATATATATATATATATATATTAATGTTTTGTACGTTCTGTCAAATGTATGTAATTACAAACTTGTAAATATTTCGACTTAATCGTGCACAAAGTTAACAAACTAATAGTAATTTATGAAACTAATGATCAATATAATCAAAGATAATATTCTCAAGAATTATTTAATATTTTAGTAATGACTTTATTATAGATTGTTTGCATTTCTTGTGAAGTCCGTATCATATTTATTTTGTTGCTTTTTTTTTTACAATACTCATTGTAAAGAACTGAACAATTAAAATGATTGAAATCTCTCACTTTCTATGTTTTATGTAGAATATATAGGGAACCTCAGCAGTACTTAGTGGGGTTAATTGCGTTATTGATAGTATTGTCTCTATGTTTTGTCCCCCGGTGGGACAGCGGAAAGTCTACGGCTTTATAACGCTAAAATCAGGGGTTCGAGTCTCCTAGGTGGACACGACAAATAGCCTGAAGTGGCTTTGTTATAAGAAAACACACATACACTATATTTCTTGTGTTTGAGGAATCTCTTGGAACTAATAAAGCTATGGATCCACAACCATTTAATACATAAATAACTGAAAGTTTAAAAACAAACAAACTGATACTATCAACATGACCCTTCGTTAAATTTAGTGTTGAATTTCTAAACATTGTAACTTTTTAATCCTTTTCATTTTTTTATACTTTTCTCCTTGTTCGAGCTATGAATTTTACCAAGATTCCAATATGTGGTAACGACGGACTTTTATTAGCAGTTTGTCTCATTAGTTTCTTAAATCTTTGCTACTAATTAACTGTGGTAAGTTATAACATGGAAAGGCTTCGTTTCCTTACATGAGCCCCACTAATTTATGGGCCAGACGTATTTCTTAGAAGCAAGTTTCACAACGTCCTAACATCAACCATTTAAACTTTTAACTTGGTGGTGTAAATTTATTCTTAAATGGTCGATTCGGGAAGTTTAATGTTTTACATCGACTTATACGAAGAATAAATACGATTTGAAATGTTTTTTGTACTTTTAACCTATATATATGTACATCTTTTTACTGCTCTATATTTATAATGCAAGAACATTTAGTATAAGTCATTAAAGTCATTGTTATCTGGGTTATCAAGATTATATTGTGTTCTATACCCAGTGTTTGTTATAAACAACAACCAACAAAAACAAAATCCAAAAAACATCAATGTGGTTAATATCCTATACGATCCCCTAAGTCTAATTATTCATTAATTACTACTAGATACTAATTACTAACTTGTTCACGTCCTACACATTTCAGCTGCTACTTGCTGCCGTCTCCAGGGAAATCTTGAGAATAACTATTTCTGTATAGTGGTGGTAATTCAATTCTGGGTCTTCGTGATAGAAAGGCTGGTGTGTTATCAACTTGTCGATGTTTCTTAAGGTTAGCCCCCCCCCCCCCCAGTGACACAGCAGTATGTCTACGAACTTTTACTGCTAGAAACCGGGTTTCGATACCCGTGGTGGCCAGAGCACAGATAGCCTTTTATGTAGCTTTGTGCTTAATAACAAACAACAACAACATTCTTATGTTAGAACTTGAATCGAGTTTTCAGTAAGATAATCAGGTTTTGCTTACTTCTATGCTATGTTGTTTGAGGTTATTATCACTTAGGTGGATTTAGGGGATTCTTGTACATTTCTCTTTCTCATGTGTGGTTCATATCCCTTTTCTGGATGATAGGCTATTGTAGATAGATAGATCGGTATTATCGAGTCTTGTATTAAAGAGTTTTTATATTCTTTAACTGTAACTTTTCTTGATCTTTTTGTTTCTTCAATGTACCAGAATTTATATTCACAGGTGATATTGTAAACAGTGTTTTTTCCCCTCTTCTTGTGGTGTTTAGGTGGTTTGGTGTGTACTGATTGTCATCGTATTGCGTTGTGGCTTCTGAATAGTGTTCTGACTTAATGTTGTCAACGTATATTCTCTGTTGTTTTCCGAAAAACCTCTGATATAGGGGAATATAGTTGTTTGCCTGTGACTTTCTTCCTCCTCCTTAGTATCTTCGGTATTACAAATCTTGTTCATTCTTGAAGCTAGATAGTTTATGATACATGTCTTTATGCTGTTAGGGTGGGCTATAAATCAAGTCAAGTAAACAGCAAGCATACCAGATGTTCTATCAGGAAGACCCAGGATTGAATCACTACCAATACAGAATCAGTCCTCCTCAGGACTTCCTTGGTCAAAGGCAGATTAGCAGCCAAAACGTAAGATATTAAGAAGTTAGTCGTAATAATAACAATAATAAAAAAGGCAGAAACTAACTGGTAATGAGACTTAGGTGCTCGCATAGGCTACTAATCATGACAACATTGATATTCAATTACCATATAACCTTACCGTAAGTAGTAGGTGCTATAATAAAGTACGCTAATGTTTAGAGCTATCCGTTCTGTGCATGCACTGTGTGTGTACATGTGAATTTAAATACGATACTCAACTTTAACTTAAAAAGACCAGCTGGTGAATTATAAGAAGGTTCATAGTGAAAATGAAAGGATACAAATCTTGCAGTGAGATATATCGTTACTTCAACACTTGATTAGTGTAGCGCTAGCGTCAAAGATTCTCAACCTGTTTTAAATTGCGGTCAACATTACAGAAAATGTTCGCCCACCTCACTTCGACACAACGTAATATATACGCTGTCATAGTGTTTTTTTTTTCAGGAGATATTGGACAAATTATTAAGTTAAATTGCGCTGGACTTAAGACTGGAATCATAATATGAAAACCAAATGTATGTAAGGTTGTGGCAGCAGAACTATTAAAATTATATAAAAAACACACTTTAAACAAGCAAGACGACAGATGTACTAAGAACAAAATAAAAATACAAATGTGAGTTTGGAGTTTCAGTTTTAAATAAAAAAAACGTACTAAGAGAGCATTATTTTGATACGTAACAGCACAATTACAGAAACACCGATAGTTTGATTGTTTTATACAATTGAAACATTACTTATCAAACAGCTAATATTATTGCCTCACTTGAACATTTGATGGAAATATAACGAATTATGCCCAGGACTACTTTCTAGTGGATTAATACTGCTTTCACAAAACTAGTACTTTTACCAAGTGCGAGCTTACACTTTATTTTATGTGTCTACATTAGTACCTTAATATATATGACTGATTAAATGTAAACTGGAACACGTATTAAATAAAACCTAATTAATTTTTAGCAAATTTAATTACTTTATGAAATATATATGTAAAGAATCGTGTATTGATAAATGAATATAAACTAAAAAGAAACAAACAAAAAATAACGAAATGTCTACATCAATTTATTGCCTTTTTTTTCTGTTATGCATACATTTAAAATATTTAATATAAAACACCATATCCGACACAGAGCCCGCTTTGTGGCATCAAATAATCTAGACCTTGATTTGATGACTTCAAATCTGGGCTGTACTAGAGGGGAATGCTCGTATTTTACATTAACCTTCTAATAATACAATCTCTTAGCTAACATCGTACAAAGGATCACCTGTTTGTTCTACTTGTTCTTCTTTGATTATGGGAATTCCCCTTAGAACAGATCTAGAAAATGCAAGTTAACTATTAAGAGAAGAGGTATATATATTTCTATATATATATATATATTTTTTTTTCAATAATAAAAAAAAAAACTTTTTGGACAAACATTATTCACAAGTGACTTTATCCAACCAGAATATTTGTTGACTCTTATACATGTGCCTACATAACATGGTTTATGATTTATGTTGGTTCAAGCATACATAAATAATTAATATATCTACTGGTGTTTGAGATGTTCGACCAGAATCTCATATGTAGACTATGATGTCGAGATAGATCATTATGAACTGAATAAAGAATACCAAGCGACGGATCATCCAGGGAGAAGTCACTTTAACGGTTGTTTACAACACACAACAATTCTTATTATTTCGTCTTGACGCCTTTTGTCACAAGGAAGTATCCCCTGTTAAGGTTTGAGGCGTCATCTCAATGCATACATAAAATGCATATGTAACGCCCTATCAACTCAACGTGAGTTCGCCCCTCTAGTGTGATTTATCGCGCCCCCTAGTGTTGGAACGACTAGGCGTCATTTGGTCGTACAAAAAATAATGATTCATGTGAAGGGGACTGCGAATGTTGGACAAAGAATAAAGGAGAGGGTTGTAAGTACGTGTTTGTAACTTCTTTAAACAGAGTAGTTATACCTTGTCTTAAAAGTACCATAAGTTTGTCAATGAATGATTGTGAAATATTGTTTCAAGTGTATCGTGTTACTTCCACAATTTTCTTGGTTTCTGTTGAAGCCAATACAGCCTTAATAATATTCGTATCTGGGCATTATGCAGGTCTAGTCATTCTTGCTATTGTTCCATCGGCCTCTTTTTTTCCTTCCAGGTATTATTTCACCAGGCCCGGCATGGCCAGGTGGTTAAGGCACTCGACTCGCAATCAGAGGGTCGCGGGTTCGAATACCTGTCACACCAAACATGCTCGCCCTTTCAGCCGTGGGGGCGTTATAATGTGACGGTGAATCCCACTATTCGTTGGTACAAGAGTAGCCCAAGAGTTGGCG
>NW_013666991.1:212569-213690 GCF_000517525.1 Limulus polyphemus | reverse complement strand
CAAACAAACAAACAAAATTATTTCACCAAATTTTTGTATGATTAAGATCACTCTTGCTGGAAGATGGATATAACAGAGAAAATGTCTTGAAGGATAAGAAGCTGTTGTATCTATCAGTAGTCGGGGTGCCATCAATTTTGGGTAGATTTCCGACACCACTGGCTACGATGTAGTCCACACTTATATTGGTCCTCCACAATGCCTCACAGTAAGTGTTGTACATTGACCGTAATACCATTTTTTTCGCTGACCTTGGGTTCATTTGTAAAAGGCACCTATTCCATCTTTGCTCTTCTCGTTGTTCTAAGTCCGATGTCCATTTCAGCCTTTTGAGTTGGTTATCTCTTCTAAGTAGTGGCTTCTGAGCAGTTACACATTCATGGAGGCCACTTCGTGATAATGTATATATATATAACTGTTTTGGAGGTAAAAATCACACCTGTACTTACAGCTAGGTCGCGGTAGAGATCATTGAATTTTCTTGTATCAAGTAAAAACACACTCTGAGTTATTTAGCGTCACTTTTGAAGAGTTTGGACTTTCAACCTCGACACCTTTTATTATCAATGGTACTTGTTTCATGTATACAGATACTGACTGAAACATGAAACTTCGCCTCAATATCAAAATATTTGCATTTCATCATTTTGTATCCATTTTATTCACTGTTACAGTAAATTATTTCTGATACTGTATATACAGGGTGGGCCAAAAGTAGGGTTACAGTTACTCTATTATTTGTTTCTCCTTCACAATCACGTTTTAAATATACATGTAAATCATAGAAAATAATGCTGAAACCTTATTTTGTACTACTTACTCATGTTTTAAAAACGTTATAAAACGTTACAGTAAGAGAGTATCTTCATGAAACCTTTCCGCAGCATTGGTTTGGAAGGCGGGGCAACATTGAATGGCCACCACGTTCACCTGACCTGACACCAATGGATTTCTTTTTTTGGGGTGTAGTCAAGAATAAGGTTTATGAGAGAAATCCCCACACAGTGAATGAACTGAAAGATTACATTTCTGATGCATTCTCTGAAATGGATAGAGATCGGAATTTGTGTCGTACGGTGTGTCAGGGTGTTCTGGACAGAGTTGAAGATTGTTGCAAGGTT
>NW_013666991.1:204067-211622 GCF_000517525.1 Limulus polyphemus | reverse complement strand
CTTAAACAAATAATTCAAAGTTATCATAGCTAAGTTTGGTATAAGGAACTGTCTATTCGCTATTAATCAAATTTCTTATAATTTTAGCTGTACATTGAAGTTGTATTGATATTATTTTTAATTATTGAAAAGATAACACAATCCAGTTCTGGGGATCCTACCTACAACTGGTTTGATTTATGCTTCCTGTTCTTTCATATTACAGTAACTTCATCTGGAAAGTTTTTGTTTGTTTGTTTTGAATTTTGCATAAAGCTACACGAGGGCTATCTGCGCTAACCGTCCTTAATTTAGCAGTGAAAGACTAGAGGAAAAGCAGCTAGCCATCACCACCCACCGCCAACTCTTGGGATACTTTTTTACCAACGAATAGTGGTATTGACCTTCGCATTATAACGCCCCCACGGCTGAAACGGCATGTATGTTTGGTGGTACGGGGATTCGAACCCGCGACCCTCAGAATGCGAGTCGAGCTCCCCCTAATCACCTGGCCATATTTGGAAAGTGGTGAAAAGACAAGTTCTAAGTGTGCTTGGAAGTGGATGCGTCCCTTCAAAACGTAAATGTAAGAAAATACATAAATTTGATTTTATTACAAATATTTGGAATGATGTACTGTACAAAATTCGTACTTATAATACTAAAACTTGACTTTCTTTGAACTTATGAAACTATTGAATAGTGAAAGATGCATTTTGTAGACCATGAAACAAGGGTAATAGAAAAATGTTCGATATTAAATGTCGTCCTACGTTTTTCTTGTACAGTTTTAACTGTTACAATCAAGATATATTCGCATTTTATTTACTTATCCCTAAACACAACCTGTCTCTTCTCACGTAATCAACATAGTAATTCTCAAACTTGCGTACCTATGTTTACCTGACTTATGAACTTCTATTACAATTTTTGACAAAACGACTTTAAATTTTGCATATACGCTCTTGACATCCATTGAATAAAAATGATGAAAACATTTCAGAAGTTTATTTGTTGTTAAGTGTAATGCTGTCCAGCGAACTATCTATTCTTTACCTATCGCAGGGATAGATCATCGAATTTTACTGAGCCACAGGCAAATTTCCAAAAGTTTAGAAAGGGCAGAAAAATTTGGTAAAAATTTTTTTGGAGGCTTTCAAAATTTACTGAGCTTATGGAGTTACAAAATTTACATTAACATGCAAGGAACTATTGTAAATAATGATCTAAATTTGGATTTAAGCGAAAATTCTCAAAGTTGGACCCCCATACGGTGTCAAAGGGATTTTAGAAGTTCAGGAGAAAACCCACGAATTTCTATGGGTATGTAAGAAATCGAAATTTAGATGTTCGAAATTTATGGGGCTCTCCAGAATAATAGCTGCATTTCTATGTTGAAAATTAACAGAACCACGTAAACAGTCTTTCAAAACAAGGGGTGTACAATTGTTAGTATAATTGCTGTTTAGCGTGAATTTCTACGCGTAACGCACTAGTGTTTTATAGATATCAAGAGACACAGTATTAAAAGTTCACATGAACTTTAGGACTCAGTGCACTGAATTACGTTAAATAGTACCTCATCTGTTATAATTATTTGTGATCACTTAAAGAAACATGTATCCCGTCTTTAATAATACGTTATATATTGAACTTAGTAGAAACAATGGGGTTGTAAGTAACTTTGCAAGCTATCTCTGATCGGACTCGAAAACCAGATCTCATGCTACTCAGCTAGCAGAACGCTGATTTTAGTACTGTCCACCCATGACGTAATACAGTGTGAATAAAGTTGTGGAAATATTGACTTTTCTATCCTTAATGTAAAACATATTATTTTTTTTCGAGTTTGCATCTGAAAAAGACAGTTAAACAATGAAAATATTGACTTTTACATTTATTCTTAAGTGTATATTACATAAAATGTAACTGTCACCACATGGAAAGAAATGTAGACAGGCAATAAATAGAAAAAATTAGAGACAGTTAAGTGAGTAGGCAGCCACTAAGTGGTCATACTAGTGTAGGTAGACAGAAAAAATAAAAGTGAGAGACAGTTATGTGAGTAGGCAGACTGCTAATTGGTCCTAGTAGCGTAGGTAGACAGAAAAAAGAAAAGTGGGAGACATGTGACAAGGCAGATCACTAATTTGTCCTAGTAGCGTATGTAGACAGAAAAAAGGCTGCCTACTCACATAACAGTCTCTCATTTTACTACTAAGTGGTTATAGTAAAGTAGGTAGACAGAAAAAGTAAAGTGGGAGACAGTTATGTGATTAGGCAGACCACTAATTTGTCCTAGTAGCGTAGGTAGACAGAAAAAAGGAAAAGTGAGAGACAGTTATGTGAGTAGGCAGACTACTAATTGGTCCTAGTAGCGTAGGTAGACAGAAAAAAGAAAAGTGAGAGACAGTTATGTGGGTAGGCAGACTACTAAGTGGTTATAGTAATGTAGGTAGACAGAAAAAAGGAAAAGTGACAGACAGTTATGTGATTAGGCAGACTACTAAGTGGTCATAGTTGGGTACGTAGACAGAAAAAAGAAAAGTGAGAGACAGTTTTGTGATTAGGCAGACTATTATGTGGTCATAATAGTGTAGGTAGAGAGAAAAAAAAAGTGAGAGACAGTCATGTGAGTAGAGAGCCACTAAGAGGTCATAGTAGTGAAAAGTTTTTGAATTTGTTAGCCTTATCAACTGATTAGCTGCAAAAGTCGACAATCATTATTATATAAATGTTTAGCGAATAAAAAAAAATATACATTTCAGTACTAATAAGCTACTAGTTAAATGCAACAAAAAGCAACAACATCAAATTACAGTGTTGATTGTCAGAAATAGCTTTAATTACTTCATTAGCAAAGTATATCGTAACATCTTTGATATGTTTATTATAAATATTGAAACATGATACTTAATCAAGATTCTTCTTGTGATTGGCTATGTAATAATGGACTATTAATAATTAAACATATTGCTCGTAAGTTTCATCAACAGTTGTACAACGTATTTTTAATGCTCTTGGTTATATGTACTTGATTTGTTTTTGATGACAATATTTCAGTTAATTTTGAATGTACTAACCGCTAAACGCTGAGATAAAGATTAAGTTTCATATGGCGAAATGTTTGTTTTTTTAGTCTGTTGATCGAATATAAAAAGAAGGAAATTTATAGCGACCTTTCTAACATGTGGAATTATTTGTGGAATAGACACAACTAAGATACATTGTATAAGGAAATAGTTATAAATCAAAAACATCTGTTTTCATTAAATATAAGGAATGTGAACGTAATGACTGTTGAATTGGCTAATCTTTCCCACAATTTAAGAACAATAAGTCTTTTAACAACTGAAAGTGTAAAAAACTTATTAAAGGGAGTCGAGCACTCGAGTGAAACTTTTATATAAATACAATTGTTAAATGTAAAACCGTTAACTACACTTAGTCCAACACTAAACAAAGAGCACTAGAATACTGTAGTTTTACTTATATATACATACACCGATATACGTACAGCCACTCTACTGGTATTGTTCGTACCATGTCTAATCAGCCAGGCATGGCCAGGTGGTTAGGCGCTCGACCGCAATCTGAGGGTCGCGGGTTCGAATCCCCGTCACACCAAACATGCTCGCCCTTTCAGCCGTGGGGGCGTTATGATGTTACTATCAATCCCACTATTCGTTAGTGAAAGAGTAGCCTAAGATTTGGCGGTGGGTGGTGATGACTAGCTGCCTTCCCTCTAGTCTTTCACTGCTAAATTAGGGACGGCTAGCGCAGATAGCCCTCGTGTAGCTTTGCGCGAACTTCAAAAAACCAACAAACAGAAAGAATAAAGAGTACCTATCTTTTAAACTGTTTGAGACGATTGAAGTTGTACAGCGATTCGATGAACGTCGCAGGTTCAACACCCTCCCAATCTCCCAGTGGTTTAGCGGTGGGGGCTCACACAACTGAAAAACGTGTTTCGATACTCGTGGTGGGCACAACACAAATAGCCCATGATATAGCTTTATCCTTAACTACAAACAAATCAAATTAGAAAAACTTTCTAAGATGGACATTTTTAATACCCATGTGTGCCGTTTGAATTAATTATCGAACTGTTGTAGGTAATTTCTTACTCGGATATGTGTACACGTAGTGTTAGAAACAGGAATATGTAAGTCGAATAGTTTTATCATTGTAGATTAAACGCCAAAGTTGCGTTAAATACAAAATCGATAGAGCAGTACACGTTTACACAGGTCGAGAATGTTTAAAAAACACACACCGAGAAGAGTTGTACAGTTTAACGTACGTTGGTAACACAAGAAACAACAATGATTTAAAAAACTGTGACCTTACATTTAACCAACTTATAAATAACAGTATTTATAGTTAACACGAAGTTAAGTCACATCCGACTTTGTCTCAAAATAGCCCATTTTCGTAAGTAAAGGGATTTTTTAATTTCAGGTTTGGTGATCTTCCCTTTTATTATTGTTGAGTGGTTAGTTATGCTGATTAGCAAACAAAGAACAGTCGTCATTGTTGAATGGTTAGGTATGGTAATTAACAAACTAAAACACTCGTCATTGTTGAATGGTTAGGTATGGTAATTAACAAACTAAAAACACTCGTCATTGTTGAATGGTTAGTCATGCTGATTAACAAACAAAGATCACTCGTCATTGTTGAGTGGTTAGTTATGCTGATTAACAAACAAAGAACACTCGTCATTGTTGAGTGGTTAGTTATGCTGATTAACAAACAAAGAACACTCGTTGTTGCAGTTACCTTTGTCGCTAGTATAAGTTATATGATAAGACAATATCATAATTTGTAACGTTTTCGTGCATTAAATTTTTTTCTAAATACTGCATGTTAATTTGTATAATTTATGATAATCGATATATAAAGATCTTCTATGCTGAAAATGAGACGAAACGCATATTTGTGTCCTACACATGTAAAGTTGACCAGCATGCTGTTGAAACATTCAGTGTCATTAGACGACGACATGGTCGTGAGTCGAACATCCGGTGCACAGAAAGAAGTAGAAAAACATTGGCGCCATAGCATAACATTAGAGTTTAGTAAAATGTGTTTTCGTATCTGATGCAGAAGATTAAAGTTTGCGGACAACCTTCAGTAGTCCTGTAAGTATCCTTCTGGCGCCTCGCGACAAAGTGCTTTTAATTCCATTTTTTTTTCTGGTGGTATCTTTGTGGTCAACATCTTTAAGGTGGAAAGGTCACATAGTGACTTTTGGTTCCCATGGGATCAGTTTCTGGATCACAAGAGGGAAGGTTTCATTTTTGTGGTTAGATAATGTGTTGTAGGGAACAGTGGCGCCATTTCTGCGGTTATATAATGTGATAAAGGGAACAGTGGCGTCCTTCTGTCAGACACTCGTTTTTGGAATTTCCGCTAAATCCAAGCTTCTAACTTTATTTAACATGGTTTTAGATATATCATGAAGATGAAAGAGCGTAGTTATTTTCTTAAAAACTCATTTTCTGTTAAAAAATATAATAAACGCGAAAGACATAAACCATGTATTCAAGTGCGAAAGAGGCACCAATAGTTTTGTGTTACAGAGTATTTCCTTTCTAGCTCACACAATACCATGTTACATAGCATTTCCTTTCTAGTTCAATCAATACCATGTTACATAGCATTTCCTTTCTAGTTCAATCAATACCATATTATATAGCATTTCCTTTTTAATTCAAACAATACCATGTTACATATAATTTCCTTTCTAGTTCAATCAATACCATATTATATAGCATTTCCTTTTTAATTCGAACAATACCATGTTACATATCATTTCCTTTCTAGTTCAATCAATACCATATTATATAGCATTTCCTTTTTAATTCAAACAATACCATGTTACGTGGCATTACTTTTCTAGTTCAAACAATACCATTTTACGTAGCAATTCATATCTAGTTCAAGCAATACTACGTTACATAGAATAAGTTAATTGTCATTATTCAACTAAGGTGTAAAACACTATTTTGTCAGATTTTGAGGTTGATGTAGATCTATATCACAGAACGCACAAAGAGTAGAAACTAAAATAATTTGAAGTTCATGTTTTGGTGTAAAGATTATTATTTTAGACGATTTTAAGATTAGGTAAACTGGCAACCTTAAGGTTAAACACTTTAAATGTTTTATATGTATATATACAGTGTGGGCATAGCGGCAAAGGTACTGAAGATACTATTTTTATTGGAGTTCAGTCTATATGTTAAGCCTAAAATCAAGCTATACAACAGAAATAAAACGAAGTTCTGAAGAATATACACCGTGAATTAGTTATATACACAGATTATTTACATGCCAGTATGATTTGCTTTTACATAAGGTTTTTGTGATTGTTTGTAAATTTTTAGTTTTTATTTAAGAAAAAAAATCTCATTAATTCGAAATAAGATCAATCTTATTTCCAATTTCCTATAGCCCAAATTAGTGGTGGGGTGTGTGAGTGTAGAAAACGTATATACTTTTATCACACACATTTTTTAAGGCGTTTTGAGGTTCCATTAATGATAAACAAATATATGTTTTGGATTGTTTTTCGTCAGTAATAAATGAATAAATGTTTTGGAAGTTTTTCTCGTTAATGATAAACAAATATATGTTTTACAAGTCTTTTTCGTTAATGATAAACAAATATATGTTTTACAAGTTTTTCTCGTCAATGATAAATAAATATATGTTTTACAGGTTTTTCTCAACAATGATAAACAAATAAATGTTTTGGAAGTTTTTCCTTGTGGTAAAGACTGTTGATCTTATTCTTTAACTTGACATTCGTGTTTATAATGACAATATGTAAAGCCCTTACATCCTCCTGACAGTCCCGGCATGGCCAGGTGGTTAGGGTGCTTGATTCGCAATCTGTGGGTCGTGGGTTCGGATTCCTGTCCCACCAAACATGCTCGCTTTTTCAGCTGTGGGGAGCATTATAATGTGACGGTCAATCCCACTATTCGTTGGTAAAAGAGTAGACGAAGAATTGGCAGTGGGTGGTGATAACTAGCTGCCTTCCCTCCAGTCTAACACGAAATTCAAAACAAACCAAACCAATCTTCCTGACAAGAAGCCTCAATCTGAAATACACGAGCAGAACAAAAACGTTGTTAGCAGGTCACAACGTATTATAGCGTAACATTTCAAGCAGTTATTCACAATATCCATCCTCTCGATTGATTATTAGAGGAAAGCGTGAAAATACTTGGGGTAGTTATCTCGATCTCGAATAAAGGGGAGGGGAAGTCTGGCTCATATATGAATAGAACAAAATATTTTCCTGTATACTAAGTTAGCAGTTTTTTTAACTGGAAATAATTGTCTCTTTGGCTAAGATTACACATAAAAAATATAGTAAAGTAAACTAGCAAGTGTATTTATGTTAAAATATTACAGGGCTACAGCTACTTTCTATAAGAAGGGTTCTTTGGTCTTCTGAGTAATTATATGATTTAAACTTCATATTAAAAATTATATTTTCTAGTAAACACATTCCACTTTCATCTCTAAGAGTCTCATCATTTGGTTTTCTTTACGATTATTA